>NC_133422.1:55902500-56205416 GCF_049350105.2 Macaca mulatta
TTTTTGTATTTTTAGTAAAGACGGGATTTCACAGTGTTAGCCAGGATGGTCTCAATTTCCTGACCTCTTGATCCACCCACCTTGGCCGCCCAAAGTGCTGGGATTACAGGCGTGAGCCTCCGCGCCAGGCCAAGTCCAACTATTTGATATGAACCCTGAAGAACCCACCACTCAGCAGATCAAGCTTGGGCTGGATTTCTTTCTGGATAAATTATAACCTAGAACATCAAGGAAGTCTTGCAAAATATTTGAGTAACATGTGCCCTTATATAGGATATAACTACTAGATTTCTTATATAAAATAAATTCTGAGAAAAAGAAATACTTTTAATATATTTCTATAAAATAATATCTTCTTAAAACTATAAGGGTCTTTTTTTTTTTTAAGTGCCTTCTGCTGACTTTCAATAAGCAATAGACTTTTAAAAATGTTTGAATAATCTTCAAATATATCTGCACATTACAATCTCATTATCTTCCCCTTAAATTCCAGGAAACTTGTAGCTGAAAATGAGTGACAACTCAAAATAAAAAATGATTTCAGAATGTAACCCAAAGTGTTCACGAGCAGCTTGCCTCACAGGCTGAGGTAATACACTTCTGATATACCGTGCTAGCTTTTAGATCAGTTTTTCAGTTACTTCAGTTATTACTACGATTTGGCAGTTATCTTAAATTGGAGTTTGATTTCCAGGCTTCAGGTGCAAAATTTGCTTATTGCCAAAATAACCAGATTAGAAATTTTTCTATGCAAAGCTGGTAAATGAGTCCGTTTGGTCACTAACTCCAGTCAAAAGAGGAATAATTGCAAACTCCCCAATGGGAAAGGTAAATAATTACTTCAATATAGTAGGAATTAAAGATATATAACTATATATCTATATATATAACTATACATATATATGTATATGTGTATGTATACCTATATTTATATACAAAGACAATTAGTTGTTGGAATATAGATCAGCCTAGGCAGTGTTAATAAAGAGTAATTGTGATTCAGAGTCTGTCTGTAAGATTATCATAACGAAAAATGACACATAACTAAAGTTAGGAAAAATTACCATGTAGATATCTTAATATCAGCTGTTTCTGATAGACAAATCTTGGGAACTACTCTTGTTATCAAAGACATTTCTAAAACAGTTTTTAATTTCCACAACCTAACATTAAAAAATTACATTCTGAGCCACTTTAAAAGACTTTTTGCTGGATAGTACCCGGTATACTTTAAAGATTCTTAATTATTTTTTATATACCTTAGTGTGCATGGTATGTTCTTATATAGCTACAAATCTATGATATGTACATATAAAAATGAGCCACATACTCAAAAGGTGCCTGGAATTGTTCTTAGGGATCCATATAACCAAACACATTTATTTGATCTGCTTTCAGACAAAATCCACATTTATTTTTTGGAGGGTTATTTCATTTACAATATTTTTTACATAGAAATCTGAATTGAAAATCCTATGCAAATATACAATATGAGATTCATTAAATTGTAATAACTTTTTAAAAAGAGCAATCAAGTAGTTAAAACCCAAATATCCTCCATATTAACTTTATTGATTCAAAATATTCTCATAAATACATGTCATTTGGAAATGTGTATGAATATTACTAGTAAAGGAATTACTATACATTAAGTATTAATTCTGCCAACATGGAAAACATATGTCAGCAAAAGATTATTCATAGAAAGTGAATTCAAAGGCCTCTCCCATTTAAGATTACATTATAGATAATGATTATAATGGTTTGTTTGAATAACAAACAAAAGTTTATTTATTAATGCATATTATAATATTTATTTTTCCATAACCAATTACCCTAAAACTTTGATGCTTAAAGCAACACACATCTATTATTTCACAGTTTCTGTTGGTTTCTTATCTGGGTTTTTTGCTTCAGGTTGTCTCACAAGGCTTCAATCAAAATACCAACTGGTGCTTAAGTCTCATCTGAAGAATTGACTGGGGAAGGATCCAGATCCAAGCCCACTTAGGTGTTGTTTGCAGGATTCATATCCTCAAGGATTGTCGATCTAAAAGGGCTAAATTCATTGCTGTCTGTTGACTGGAGGACATCTTCAGTTCCTTGCCAGGTGGGACTCTCTAACATAGCAACTTGTTTAATCAAAGCCAACAAAAGAGAGATTCTGTAAACAAGATAGAAGTCACCATCTTATGTAACCTAATCATAAAAGTGATATCCCATTACATTTTTGATATTTATTTGATTTGAATCAAAGTCCAACCCACAAATTTAAGTATAGGGAATTTCACAAGCACTTAAATACCAGAAAGTAAAGAATGTTGGGGTCATCTTAGAAGTTACTTACCATAGTAATCAAATTTTTCAAACTCAGTGTTTAAAAGTAAAAAAAATACAGCAGTCAGAGTACATTAAATGTAGAGGAACAAAGGTAAGAATAATAGGAGGCTTCTTATTAAAAATAATACAAGTACATTAAATGTAGAGGAACAAAGGTAAGAATAATAGGAGGCTTCTTATTAAAAATAATACAGAAGATAAAAGAAGCCATCTTTAAAACACTGAAAGAAAAAAAGGCTGTTAACCAAGATATCTATATTTATTAATAATATCTTTCAAAATGTTAATAAAGATTTTTTTTGTAAATATAAAATCAGAAAATATTCATCACCAGCACACCTGCACTACAAGAAATATTAAAGGAATTTCCTCAGGTAGATGATGTATTGCATGTCTATTCATGTATAAACCATTACCCCAAAACATAGCATCTTAAAACCATAAAGATTTATCTCACAAACTTTCTGAGACTTTAGACTCCAAGAATGGGTTAGCTGAAGGGATCTGGGACAAAGACTTACACAGATATTTAGTCATCCTGGGGTTCTGGTTATTTTAACACTCAGTTGGGGCTTGAGAATCTGCTAACACAGTCAGGCAATTGATTGCTAGCAAACTTCAATCCCTAGTGGCTGCTGGCCAGAGGTTTCCATTCCTTGTCATAACGGATTTCTCTAAAGGGTGCATCAGTGTCCTAACGACATGTTGACTGAGTTACCACAGAACAAGTGATCAGAAACAGAGAGAGAGATCCAGTGGTCATTGTGAAGTCTATAATCTTTTATAACCTCACCTTGGAAGTGCCATCCATCACTTAGACTGTATGTTATTAGTCTCACATACAAACCCTGGTATAGCGTGGTAGGATACTACGCAAAGTTATGATTACAGAACTTGGGAATCACTGGGGCCTCCTTGAGGTTAACTACCGCAGTCAGCCCTTCGGCCCCCAAGGATTAATATAACTCCAACCCGCAAAAGATTTGCATACTTTCTCAAGGCCTACAAAATCTCATCCCATTAAAACATCACCTAAAAATAAAGAATCTTGTCTTCTGAATTACGTCTAAGTCTGGATTTTGCTCCTTGGGTTTGTTTTATTTAGTACAGCTCCTCAACTATAAGCTTCTCATAACCTATGACATTTAACAATTTATTCAACCCTTACCCACACAAAATATAATCATGGGATATGCATAGAAAATCCACTATAAATCCTCACATTCAAAAGGGGATAAAATAAAAGGCAAAAGCAAGCCCTCATTCATGTCAATTCTGAAATCCTGCCAGGCAAATGTTGGAAATTCCTTGATTACCTCTCAATGCCTGAGAAAATTTCTCCATGGCAGGCTGGTCAAGGTGACTCATGCCTGTAATCCCAACACTTTGGGAGGCCGAGGCTGGCAGATCACGAGATCAGGAATTCGAGACCAGCCTGACCAACATGGTGAAACTCCACCTCTACTAAAAAAAATTAGCCAGGTATGGTGGGTGCACACCTGTAATCCCAGCTACTCAGGAGGCAGAGGCAGGAGAATCACTTGAACCTGGGAGGCAGAGGTTTCAGTAAGCCAAACTTACACTAGTGCATTCCAGCCTAGCCAACAGAGTGAGATTCCGTCAACAAACAAACAAACAAACAAATTCTCCATGGCTCTCAGCTCTGCCATCTGGGCTCTAGATTCTACCTTTTCATTCTTCTTTTCCTTGAAAGTTAGGACATGTTTGCAGCAGAATAATTTTCTCACATCTTACAATATGAAACAGGAAGTAATTAACTAGCTCTTTTGAAAATCTGTTTAGAATTCTCCCTAGCTTATAAACCCATTTTATCAAGGCAATTCTAACTTCCATGTAACTACAAATGACAGTCTTGCTTAATTTTCTGCTCCTACATCACAGGAACCCTCACAGTATTTATTTAACAAATGCATATATTTTGGGCTATATGTGATAATTTGACATGTTTATATTAAGTGTAATGATCAAATCAGGGTGATTATGATATCTATCACCTTAAACTTTTATCTTTTCTTTATGCTAGGTGGTAACCACCAATCTACTTTCTACTTTCATGTATTCACTTTCTTAGCTCCTAAATATGAGTAAGAATATATGATGTTTGTCCTTCGTGACTGGATTAACTCACTTAATAAATAGTGCCTTCCAGTTCCATCTATGTTGCTACAAATGATAAAATTTCATTCTTTTTCGTGGCTGAATAATATTCCACTGTGCATATATATCACATTTTCTTTCCTCGTTCATCCATTGATGGGCACTTAGGTTGATTTTATATTTTGACTATTGTGAATAATGATGCAGTAAACATGGGAGTCCATAAAACTCTTCAATATACCGATTTCCATTCTTGTGGATATATACACAGTAGTGGGATTGCTGGATCATGTTGTAGTTCTAAGTTTAGTTTTTTGAGGACCTCCATAGTGGCTGTACTAATTTACATGGGCACCAACAGTGTACAAGGGTTCTCCCTTCTCCACATCCATTTCAGCATCAGTTATTCTCCTTTTTACTATAGTCATTTCACCTTCAGTGAGATATTTCATTGTGGTTTTGATTTGCATTTCTCTGATAATTAGTGATGTTTAACTTTTTTTATTATTATTATACTTTAAGTTCTAGGGTACATGTGCATAACGTGCAGATTTGTTACATATGTATACTTGTGCCATGTTGGTGTGCTGCACCCATCAACTCGTCAGCAGCCATCAACTCGTCATTTACATCAGGTATAACTCCCAATGCAATCCCTCCCCACTCCCTTTTTTTTTTTTTTTTTTTTTTTTTTTTTTTTGAGATGCAGTTGCCAACTCTTGTTGCCCAGGCTGGAGTGCAATGGTGCGATCTCGGCTCACTGCAACCTCTGCCTCCCGGGTTAAAGTGATTCTCCTGCCTGAGCCTCTCAAGTAGCTAAGATTACAGGCACCCACCACCATGTCCAGTTAATTTTTTGTATTTCTAGTAGAGATGGGTTTTCACCACATTGGCCAGGCTGGTCTCAAACCTCTGGCCTCAGGTGATCCACCTGCCTCGGCCTCCCAAAGTGCTAGGATTGCAGGCGTGAGCCACCACGCCCGGCCTGTTGAACATTTTTTCATATGCTTAGTTGTGTGTCTTCTTTTGAAAAATGTCTATTCAGATACTTTGCCTATTTTTAATCAGATTATTTGGGTTTATTGCTGATGGCAGCAGAGGCCCACCTGGAGCAGCTGCTGTCACCATGCTGGCTGCAGCAGGGAGGCGCGATTGGGGCTTCACACAGCTGCACACTCCGTGGAGCCAGGAGATGGGGACAAATTAAAGTCCCACTTCTAGATTGGTGGGGCAGAAGTCTCCGGGTGCTGCAACAGCTGCCCAAATCATGGCTGTGAACCCACGTTTCCTGCTCCATGGAGCTGGCAGGAACCCCACCCTCCTGGGCCTCGCTGTATACCTGAGGGGCCATGAGCAGACAGGAGCCCTGCTCTCCAGGGCCAGTTGCCACTGCCTAACTGGCAGACCTGGGCCACCTGGGCCTCCTGTGCCATGGAGCAGGAAGGAGCTCTGATGTCCCTGCCCCACCCCCACCACAGCTGGAGCCACCCAAACTGCAGCTGTGGACCCAGGCATCCCTGCACTCTTGGGGACTTAGGAAGGTCCCTGCCACGCTTGAAGGCCTAGAAATGTTCGCTCCCACTGCCTGACTTCTCCCTGCTGTCAGTACCCGCTCTGATCTCAGAACAAAGTTGGGGCCAAACCTGGGTGCTGTCACAGCCTGGACAGGTGTGCACGTGCTTGGGGCAGTGTTGACATGCTAGCCCCCTACCACCTTAGCTCCCTCCAAACTTTGAGTGCTGCTGAGCACAGGAGGGAAGCCAATGGGGGGTGCTGAGGGCAGCTCTCCACTGGCCTGCATGTGCCTCTTGGCACCTACAGCCTGGGCACTATGAACGGCAGCAGGAGGCAGTCAGGTTCCTGGGTGGAAGGGGACAGGTCCCTACCTTCAGACCAGGGAGGGCCTGAATTCTGGGGGCCAGGCTGCCAGTCCTACAGATTGGAGTGGGAACTTGTGGTGCCTTTTTGGGGCCTACTCATGGCCACTCATGGACCAATTGGTGTGCACTTCCTGCCCTCTGAGACCCATAAAAGCCTGGGCTCAGCCAGAACGGAGCAGACATTGAGATGACCAGCTGCAGGGAGGAGTTACCAGACTCCAGGCCCTCCTGTCTACTGAGAGCTGAACACTCCGTGTGACGACCTGTCTACAGAGAGGAGCCACCTACTCCAGGGCCTCCTCTGAGCTCTTCTGTCACTTAATAAAGCTCATCTTCACTTTGCTCGCCCTCCACTTGTCCACATACGTCATTCTTCCTGCACGCAGGACAAGGACTTGGGACTGGCTGAATGGCATGGCTGTAAAAGCTGTGACACAAACAAGGCTAAACATACCCTTTATGATCACATTGTGGGTGAAGAGGAGAGAAGAGCCGTAATCCCTTGGGGACCCCAGACCTGGGAGCTCCCCAAGCCAGGGATGTGACTCCTTCTTTGGGACCTTGCCATTCCCAGAATCTCCAAGCTTCCGGAGCACCACTGCATTCCCCTGTGGCAGCTGTGGAAGCTGTTTGCAGTGCGCCAGGTTCAGCTGCAGCCTCACAGAGAACCGGTGCCCATGCCGGTACTTGGAGCTGCCCATCCCGTTGCAGGAGCCAGCATGTCTGACTGTGCTCAGTGGGCAGAACCCACACTCGCTGGCTCACATATCCCTCGCCACTCCACACCTGGCTTGCCTTTGGCAGGCATGGAATCCAGGCCTGTAGTATGACCCAAGCACACCCTGCCAGGCTGAGTGGGCTGAATGAGCCCAGTGGGCCTGAATGAAACTCAGGCAAAGACACCGCTGGCCACCGAGGTTTCTGGTCAGAAAAACAACACCCCAAGGATCCCGCAGTATTGCTATTGAGTTGTTTGAGTTTCTTATCTATTCAGTTATTAATCCCTTATCAGATGAATAAATTGTAAATATTTTCTCCAGTTCTGTGGGTTGTCTCTTCGTTGATTATTTCCTTTGGTCTGTCAAATCTTTTCAGCTTGATGTGATCTCATTTGTCTATTTTTGCTTTTGTTGCCTATGTTTTTGAGATCTTACTCAAAAGATCATTGCCCAGACCAATGTCCTTGAACATTTTCCCAACGTTTTCTTCTATTAGTTTTATACTTTCACGTCTTAGATTTAAATCTTTGCTTAATTCTGATTTGATTTTTGTATATGATGTGAGATAGAAGTGTAGTTTTACTCTTTTGCATATGGTTATCTATTTTTCCCAACACTGATTAAAAAAATTAAAAAGGACACAAAAAATGGAAAGATATTCCATGCTCATTGATTTGAAAAATTAATATTGTGAAAATGCCAAAACTACCCTAAACAATCTACAGATTCAGTGAAATCCATCTCCAAAAATCAATGATGGTCTTCACAGTAATAGATGAAACAATCCTGAAATTTATATGGAACCACAAAAGATTCTGAATAGTTAAAGGAATCTTGAGCAAAACGAACAAAGCTGGAGGCATCATGTTACCTGACTTCAAAATACACTACAGAGCTATACCAACAAAACAGCATGATGTTAGAATAAAAACAGGCAAATAAACAGTAAGACAGAATAGAGAACCAAAAAATAAATTCATTTTTTTAATAAACCAAGTAATTTCACCAACAGCACCAAGAACATACATTGAGAAAAGGACAGTCTCTTCAGTAAATGGTACTAGGAAAACTGGTTAACCATATGCAGAAAAATGTAATTAGATGCCTATCTCTGCCCAGATTTTTAAAATAACATTTATGTCACTCTCTTCAAGTCATTTTAGATCCTCACTAATACCTACTGTCATTTCAAAGCAATTCCTAGATACAACGCTTTACTTCCAGTTATCAAAATCTGTATTAGTTACATACTGTGGCACAAAAATCCATACAATACTTAGCAATTTAAAGCAGTAAGTATTTATTAATTCACTAAGCTTCATATTGTGAAGAATTTATGAGTAGGTTATCTGCATAGCACTGGCTCAGGATTCATCATACAGCTGGAGTACAATGTAAGAGGAAAATACATATGTTGTAGATACCAAGAATTGGGGATCATGAGACAATCTTGAGGACTGCCTGCCACAGAAGCAAAATGACACCAGATGGATATTCAGATATACCTAATGGAAGGACGAATATTAGAAATAACAACATAATTAAATATATCAGACTTTTCTTATTAAATACCTTTAGAGGAAAATTGACTTTAATTAAATGTAGTAACAATATAGTGTCCTTAATAGTAATATATTACTTGATGTTCATGTAGGCCCATTTGTTGCAATGAGTCTAATTACTCTATTTAAAATGTGAACTAAACATTTCAAGATGTAAATAAAGGTAATGTATTTAAATATTGTATGACAAAAATAACACAAGGGCTAGGAGTAGGGTAACTGAATAGAATTTTGAAGGTTTATTTTAGGAATGTAGTAGATCATCACAGTATGAAGGAAAAGGATAATAAATTAAAGATGTATACTGTGAACACTAAAGCAAACACTGACATAAAAAAACAGAGTTATAGCTAATGAGCATTCAGGAAGACAAAAGTTAATCAAAAGCATCAGTCAATCAAAAAATGGCAGAGGCAGAGGAAAAGGAGGAGAAAGGAACAGATGGGACAAACAGAAAATAATAGCAAGTTGATAAATTTTAAACTAAGTAATCACATTACAAATAACCTAAATATTACTAAAATAAATTAAAGATCTAAGTTCTGCACAGCAAAATAAACTGTATCAACAGAATAAACAGACAACCTATGCCTGGCACAGTGGCTCATGCCTGTAATCCCAGAACTTTGGAAGGCCAAGGTGGGCAGATCACTCGAGGTCAGGAGTTCAAGACCAGCCTGACCAACATGGTAAAACCCCATCTCTACTAAAAATACAAAAATTAACAAGGCGTAATGGCAGGCTATAATCCCAGCTACCTAGGAGGCTGAGGCAGGAGAATTGCTTGAACCCAGAGGGTGGAGGTTATAGTGAACCGAGATTGTGCCACTACACCTCAGCCTGTGTGACAGAGTGACACTTCATCTCAAAACAAAACAAAACAAAAGTTAGAACCAGACAACCTACAGAATGAGAGAAAATATTCATGAACTATGCATCCAACAAAGTTCTAATATCCAGAATCTATAAGGAATTTTAACAAATCAAAAAGCCAAAACCAAATACTCTATTAAAAAATGTACAAAGAGCATGAACAGACACTTTTCAAAAGAAGACATACAAGCAGCTAACAAATATTTGAAAAAATGTACATCATCACTAATCATTCCAGAAATGCAGATTAAAACCACAAAGAGATAACATCTCACACCAGTCAGAATGTCTGTTATCAAAAAGTCACAAAACAATCGATGCTGCTGGTGAGGCTGCAAAGAAAAGAGAACACATATACTTTTGGTGACAATGTAAATTAGTTCCAGCACTGTGGAAAGCAGTTCAGAGATTTCTCAATGACCTTAAAACAAACTACCCTTCAACTCAGCAATCCCAGTACCGGGATTACTGGTATACTCCCAAAAGAAAATAGAACACTATACCAAAAAGACACATGCACTCATGTGTTCATCAGTACACTATTAACCATACTGAAAACATAGAATCACCCTAGGTGTCCCTCAGTGGTGGATGGGATAATCTGCAGAGTATATGTGGCGCATACACACCATGGAATATTATGCAGCCACGACAAGAATGAAATCGGTCTGGCGCGGTGGCTCACGCCTGTAATACCAGCACTTTGGGAAGCCGAGGCAGGTGGATCACGAGGTCAGGAGATCGAGATCATCCTGGCTAGCACAGGCGAAACCCCGTCTCTACTAAAAATATAAAAAATTTAACCGGTGTAGTGGCGAGCCCCTGTAGTCCCAGCTACTCCAGAGGCTGAGGCAGAAGAATGGCGGGAACCTGGGAGGCGGAGCTGGCAGTGAGCCCAGCCCGGGCCACTGCACTCCAGCCTGGGTGACAGAGCCAGACTCCATCTCAAAAAAAAAAAAACAAAAAACAAAAAACACAGAATGAAATCATGTTATTTACAGCAACTGGAGCTGGAGGTGATAATCCTAAGAGAGTTAATGCAGGAAGAGGAACCCAAATACCACATGTTCTTACTTGTAAGTAGGAGCTAAACCTTGAGTACACACAGACATAAGCATGAGAACAGGAGACACTGTGGACTGCTAGTGGGGGATGGAGGAGGCGGGGCATGGATTTAAAAACTACCTATAATGTACTATGCTCACCACCTGGGGCAATATACCCATGTACCCTTTGTAGCTGAAATAAAAGTTGCAGTTAAAAAAATAACAATAAAAATACAAAATAATGTAATTATAAAATAAAAATAATTGGAGAGATATGTATTGTTTTTAGTTTGCAAAACTTGATATTGTTAATACATCAGTCTTTCTCAAACTTATCTATAGATTCATGTATCCCTATCAAAATCCTAGTAGAATTTTTTGAAGAACTTCAAAAGCTGATTCAAAAATTCGTATCCACATGCAAAGATTCTATAACAGCCAAACCATATTTGGAAATAAGAACCAAGTTGCATGACTAATACTACAACAAAAGTCTAAACGTTAAAAGTGTTCTATTTTTAACACATGGATGCTTAGAATATGCTCCTTAATTAACTTTCTAAATGCCTATTTTGATCATTTTCAGTGATAAAAAAACTGATTTCTTAAATGCCTAAAGTTTATTTTCTCCCTTAAAGTAAAAACACTGTATCGCAGCCTTTTAATGTAGACATTTTTTTTTTCTCTTTGCCTTTTTTTAACATTCAATTAGACTCAAACGGGTACATTACACTAAAATGTTTAAAACACTCTCTAAAAATACAGTTAGCAAGATTCAGTACAGAATAGACATGCCATTTGGTGGGACGTGATATCTATCTGTAGTTAATGTACCTTCCCTAAGTGCACTATTACTTATTTTTCTGTAACCTATACAGATCTATATAAAATATTAACTTCCATAGCTTGAATTTGGGGAAAGTATAACCATAAAATATAATACATTTTGAGGGCATATTGATTACTGTTACACTGAGTGTGAAAGAAAAAAAAAAGGCCTGATGAAGAAAAGTGACAGGAAATAACAATAAAGAACTTTTGTCAACTTATTTTAATGTGGTGGTAAATGAAACATTTATTTTTATCACCTGTCAAATGAGAAACCATTTGTTTTAAACGAGAAATACCAAACACTGTAAAATGAGACACCAAAGAAAAAAAGTCCATGAGTCAGTGAAGATGTTTATATAGTCATAGAAATTTAAAGCCTTAGTGCGTGAAGACATTGTTTACAGATAGGAGAGGTGCTCAGCAGGTTAGATTGAGGTTTGAACTAACCTATGCCTCACAAAGCATTAACTGACAGACATACGTGTTTCATTCTATCTGTGTCAGTTTAAAACAACAAAAAAATATTGGAGAATGGTTTATGTAGTTTGCCATCTGTTGCAAATTTTTTAACACTATATAATTTGCATCTGACAATAAAAGAATGTGGACAGCTTATTTCCTGATTGACTTAAATTATCCATCTCTCTGTGCCTTCCTGGACGTCCTGGAGACTGAGCCTGTGGGTTATATCATCTGGGCTCCACTGCTCTCTGGCTTTCTATTATATGTACAGTGCAAGTTACTGACAGGAGATCAGAGAAAGAGGAAGGTCAGCCATTCCTTCCCATTCTCTCCATGTTTTAGCACTGCCTGTCAGAGAATAGTTGTTCCCTTCCTGTACTACACAGCATTTCTGAGTACACTTCTCAGATTTTTCTAACACCGTTTTCTACCCTTAACAATGCAGACGTGGGTGTTATAATAGCTCCTCACAGTTGCTTTTCTCTGAATAGCTCATAATCTCTTCTATATTCTGGTAAGCCTGCTCATAAATCTGTAAATATTCCCTTTATCTGAACCATTAGGAGAATCCTGTTCACTGTAGCAGCTCGGCCTGATAAAGTGTATTACTAAATAAGCGTGATTTTATGGCAGGACTGTTGTAACTTTTAAAAATAAATATCGACATTTTTTATTAAGTTGCAGATATACTGGCCAGGAGTTGTGACTCACTCATGTAATCTCAGCACTTTGGGAGGTAGAGAATAGTTTGAGACTAGGAGTTCGAGACAACCCTGGGCAATAAAACAAGACCTTGCCTCAACCAAAAATTTCAAAATAAAAAATAGAAGCAGCACATGTTTAATATTAGTGTGAAATAACATCTGAAATTTATTGAATTTTAGAATATAATAGGTAATATTATAAGCAACATATTTATTATCTCTCTAAATCCTCACAACAGTTCTAAAAACTAATGTTGCAAACTAATCGAAGTCAATCTAGTATTGGTTCTTAATTGTAAAATTCTTTTGGTAAATATTAATTAACTTGAGTGGTAGACTCTCCAGAGGTATTTTCTAACTTCACTAATATGTAGAATATAATTATGAAAACAAATATTAGAGTAAATTCAGCCCAAAATACATTAGTCCTGTTTTTCGTAGGTTCACTGAAAGGCTCACACTTTATCTATCCAGAAGCAGAAATTAAGTGAGGAGACAGTATTCTCTATGAAGTAGGGGAAAAACAGGACTAATGGGAATTAGAGTCTGAGCACTGCTCAGGAGGTATTCAAAGATCAGCTTTCTAGTTTCTTGTAACTCATTCTCACAACAAAAGTGAGTTCCATAAAATTGTGAGACCCACAAAAACAAAGACAGTGTGTCCCAAGCACTTTTCTTGAAACCATTCATTTCGTGAATAAAACTGATTTTTAATATTTCTCTGGTTAATTGAAATGCCCTCTGGTACAGATTTCAATAACGATATTTAATAGGTACAGGAAAGCACATCTGTTACATTGATTCAGTTAATGTATTTCAAATGTTAATTAATCACCTCAAGGTGTAGATTAAAGATAATACAATCATAGAGTATAATGCTTAGACACAAGCATTTTTGATCTTTTTTTTTCCATCAGAAAAAAAAAAAAAAATCAAGTCCTAAATAGAGACAAAGATTTTCTTATAATTAAGGCATGAAGAGGACCATGACCCCAGAATCACTATAACAGATGTGGTAATATGTTGTATATACTATCTCATAAGGCCATGTCCATTCATTCCATTTCACTTCTGATTATTCACCAGTATCTCTCTTCTGTCTTTCTCTCTTACTCTCATTCTCACTTTGCTCTCACTGTTGGTCAATTACTTATGCATGTATGCATGTGCACATGCACATGCCCACAGAGAGAGAGAAGAGAGAGAGAGAGAGAGAGACATTTTGCTAAATAATTAGATAGTTGATATTATTTGATGTGTCACCTCCTAAACACTTAAGTATATCTTAATAACGGGAACATTGCCCTACATATCATAATACATTACCAAACTCAGAAAAGTTAACATTTAATACTGCCAAAGGAGAAATTTCACCAGTCTAAGCTAAATAGTTAAGAAAAACTATACTCAATGTCTATTTCAATCCTGGAGAGAGATCAGAACATAGACTGAATTCACCTCCACCGAAGCAATGTCAGGGTTTTTAAAAGCTGGGGTAGACCTTCTGTGTTTCCTGATTATTCTTAACCAAAGTAAAAGTCAACTTTCTTTTATCTTCATGACAGTAGGTGGTTTTACTGCTTGGAGCAAAACACACAAAAATTAGGTGTCTACTTTCCTACAAAGACTCAGAGATAGGAACACTATATTCCTTGATGATTACATTGCAAAGGAATGGATCCCAGATCCTTAAAAAAAATGTGGTTAAATCAAAAAGCTAGAAAGATCTCAAACCTACATCCTAATTTGGCAAACCAAATCCTACATAAAAGCATTAGAGAAATAAGAGCAAACAAACCCCAAAGCTAGCAGAAAACAAGAAATAACCAAGATCAGAGTGGAACTGAAGGAGACAGAGATGAAAAAAAAAAAAAAAAACCTTCAAAAAGTAAAAAAAGTAAATGAATCCAGAAGCTGGTTTTTTTGACCAAAATAATAAGATAGATATACCACTAGCTAGACTTCTAAAGAAGAAAATAGAGAGAAATAAAATAGACAGAGTGAAAATGAAAAAGGGGATATCACCACTGACCTTAGAGGAACACAAACAACCATCAGAGAATACTATAAACACCTCTGTGCAAATAAAATAGAAAATTTAGAAGAACCACATGTTCTCCCCTTTAACTGGGAGATAAACAATGAGAACACATGGACGCAGGGAGAGGAACAACACACACTGGGGTTCACCTGCGGGGGATGGGGGAGGGAGAGCATCAGGAAAAATAGTTAACATATGCTGGACTTAATACCTGGGGGATGGGTTGATAGGTGCAACAAACCACCATGGCACAGTTTACCTATGTAATGAACCTGCACATCCTGCACATGTATCCCAGAACTTAAATACAATAAAATAAAATTAAAATGTTGTAGCTTACAAAAACTGACTGCAGGCTTTTAAAGCTTTACATCCTAAACAGACAGAAGAATATTTTTAAATTATAAGTTACCTAAAGTAAATACTCTAAGAAAAGAGAGGAGAGGAAGCTCTTTGCTTATGCCAACCTGATTTTCTAAGGACTAAAGGTAAAAGGAAGTTTAGAGGAGGCGGGAAGAAGCCTGTCTAAAGTTTGGTTAAACTAAAGGAAATGTTAAGGTGGCAGCTGTGGTGAATACAATATTAATAATTAAACAATTATTAGCTAATATAAAACCAATATGAAATTCAAGTGTCCCCAAGTTGTACTTTATAGCTATCAAAAAAATCTGGCATCCAAGGAATGAACATGAATTGCATTTTGTTTTCATGTGTCTTTAGTCTCCTTAAATAGAGAAAAATGCCTCAGCTTTATTTTTATGTGATGTTAAGGTATTGAAGAATGCAGGCCAGTTGTTTTAGAAAGGTCTATTTATATTGAGGTGTTTTATAACATTAGCAGATATATAATACAACAATAGGCATTATCCTTACCTCCTTTTTATAAATGGAGAAACTAAAAGGAAGATTAATTCTATTGATCCGAATCACATCATTTCTAAATAACTAGCAGAGCTAGGAACTGATTCAAGCAGTAAGATCTATCATTCTTAATTGTTGTAAAACTACACTTTAATAATTTCTAAAATACTCAAAATATGTACCTTGCCTGTTCTACATTTATTCATCAACAAGTTGGCGGCCATGATTTATGTTTTGTTTTTTTTTTACGATTTATGTTATTAATACATATGTTGTGCGGTTCCACCTGCCTAGCTCTGCTCTCAGACCTCAGTACACAGAGATATATAAAATTAAGTCAGTGTTCTAAAAGAATATTGAAAATTAATGATAAAAAATAGATTATCCTACATGAACATAAATATGGAAAACATAGATACTGGGGACTACTAGAGGAAGGAAAGAGTGAGAGAAACAAGGGCTGAAAAACCTATTGGGTGCTATGCTTACAACCTAGGTGATGGGATCATTTGTACCCCTGTCCTCAGCATTACACAATATATCTATGTAATGAACCTGCATATATACCCCTGAATCTAAAATAAAGGTTAAAATTACTTAAGAACTTAAAAATTAAAAAATCAGAAAGTTGAATAAAATAAGATAAATGTATATAAAAATAAATAAATAAGGGATAATCCAAATCCAAGATTACAGACATATAACTGAGCTAAATAATACTTTTGATTGGAGCAGCTTGTTTCAGAATTAAAAACCTGGTATAACTTTTACAGGTTTCATTCATTTCATTTTGCCTGATACTTCAACTTCGATAACTTTGTTTACTTTTAATTGAATGTTATACTAAAACTTTGTTGTAATTACATCAATAATGAATTTTAATTTTAGCAAAGTATAAATGTTTATACAAATAAAAATAATAAGTTGAAAGTTCAAACTCAGTCTTCCTGTTGATAAAATGAGAAATTAGCATCAACTGTTGGTTATTCCCCTCAATAGCAGCCCTAGAAACTACAGAAAAGAGATGGAAGAATGTATATCAATAACAAATTAAACGCTGATAAATTGCAAGGTAGATCTAAGGATATTCCGGACTTACATCGGGTGATGGGCAGCCAGTGACAACACACCAAGGTCAGCAGTGAGGATATGATCTTTTAAGTTCTGTTTTTATTTCTCTGCTATAGGCACAAACCATCCAATGTCAGTGTTGGCATAAAAATTTCAGAGTAGAGTAAAAGCATTTGGTGCAGAGAACCTGATGAAATCTCATTTAAGCATCTCTCCAACCTCTGTCCCTACAAACCTTTTAAACCGACGTATTACTGTATAATACTTGCAGTTCTGATTTTTAAATAAAGATGTATGGTTGAGTCCTTGCCTACAGATATAGGCTGTTGGAGAATCGGCAAACAGAGATGGTTGATTACAGTTTTCCAGTATCTGGGGCTCTTAGTCCTGGAGTTCATTGACTTTCTTCAACAAAGAAAACCAACAAGATCAGCAAATTATTGAAAAAGATTGATGACTAAATTAAAAAATCAATTATATTTTCAAAACCAGCAATACTCTACTAGAAAATATAAATAACATACTTGCAATAAAAAAACACATTTTAGAAATTAACTTAAAAAGGATCACACAGGAACTAAATGGAGACTTGGAGAGATTTTCCATGCTATTGGCTTGGATGACTTCAATATATAAAGACATTAACTTTCTAGGATAAATTTGTACATTCATTGTAATCTCAATCCAAATTCAAGCTGAAAATGAAGAGCTCCTAAAATTTTAATAATATTTATAAGATAAATAGTTCACAAACACCCAAGTTCAACTCTTTTGAAGTGTGATTTTTTTAAACAAGACATCAAGAGCACAAACCATAAAGACTAAAGTGAAAATTAAGAATTAACAGACAGATTTAACACATAAATACCCTATTTAGAGAAAATATGTGCAGCATCTAAAATCTAATCATTACTAATATCTAGAATATATAAGGAACTCCTAAACACCAATAACGAAATGAAAGAACTAAAATAGAATAACAGGGAAAATGCAATTTATAAAAGAAGAAAGTCAAAAAGTAACAAACATATAAATGTGTGTTCAAATGTATACATTAATTAATGCAATTTTAAAACAGTGTTGCTCTTCACTTTGCATTCATCGAAATCCAAAAATTATAATGATAGGTAATGCCATGTGTTGTCAATGACATGGAATATAGAAGCTTCATGCACCACTGGCAACAAACAAAGCTGATGCAGCCATTCTGGTAAGCAATCAGGCAGTATTTGATCAAACTGATCATATAAGCACTATGATCCAGAAATCTTATTTTTTGTTGTGCATACAGAGACATGCTCACACTTGCTAATATGGGCGCATATATATATATTATATACACACATATATATTATGTAATGTATATATTATTAGAGATTATAGTAGTGAGGGACGAGAACAATCTGGTTTTCCATTTCTAAAGCAATGGATTAGGAAAAATTTCACAAAGAACATGGTAGAGTACTATCAATATTCATAAGGTACATGAATATTTTTTAAAAATTTTAGTGTAAAATTAAATATGAATTATGAAATCTATTGCACAGTACAACTAACCTAAAAATACACATAAACAGTAGTACATAGGTTTACAGAACACGTAAAAATAAAATTACCCTCATCAAATGCATTAGAACAGTTGCATATAAAGTTAAAATGAAAGAGAAGTGAGGATGGGGAATAAACAGCAAATAAATGTGGCTAGTGACTATTGAGGTATTTTTAAAACTGTGAGAATCCTTATCTAAGTGATTTTCCTTTCCAGACAGGGGTCTGACTCTGTGCTCAAAATGCATCCAAGTGAAGAAAGTGGTAAATTTAGGGAGCTGCGTCTGATTTTTCAGCTACCAGAACTAATGCTTTTCCTTATGATTGTATGCTTTACTAATCAATAATAAAGATTACTTTATTGATGTTAAGTAAAACATGCCCCTTCCTTCCTTCCTTCCTTCTTTCCTTCCTTCCTTCCTTCCTTCCTTCCTTCCTTCCTTCGTTCCTTTCTTCCTTCCTTCCTTCCTTCCTTCCTCCCTCCCTCCCTTCCTTCCTTGCTTCTTCTTCCTTCATTCCTTCTTTCTTTTTGTTTTACAATTTAACATTTATGATGATACCAATTGGTTATAGAAGTAGAATTTTTGCAGATCTATGAACCAAAATTGCTAATGAACTTTTTGCTAAAGAAATGAAAGGGGATTTAAAAAAGTGATATGATGTTTTTATTCCAGAATATCTGCTTACGCAATCCCAGTTAAATAAGGGAAATCCTCCCAGCAAATTGTTATTATTTTTTATTATACTTTAAGTTTTGGAATACATGTGCAGAACGTGCAGGTTTGTTACATAGGTGTACATGTGCCACAGTGGTTTGCTGCACCCATCAACCCCTCATCTAATACCCAAATATCATTGGGTATTTCTCCTAGTGCTATCCCTTCCCTTGTCGCCCACCCTCCAACAGGCCCCGATGTGTGATGTTCCCCTCCCTGTGTCCATGTGTTCTCATTATTCAACTCCCCTTTATGAGTGAGAGCACGCAGTGTTTGGTTTTCTGTTCCTGTGGTAGTTTGCTGAGAATTATGGCTTCCAGCTGCATCCATGTCCCTGCAAAGGACATGAACTCATTATTTTTTAAGGCTGCATAGTATTTAATGGTGTATATGTGCCACATTTTCTTTATCTAGTCTATAATTGATGGGTTTTGGGGTTGGTTCCAAGTCTTTGCTATTGTGAATGGTGCTGCAATAAGCACACGTGTGCATGTGTCTTTATAATAGAATGATTTATAATCCTTTGGGTATATATCCAGTAATGGGACTGCTGGGTCAAATGGCATTTCTTGTTCTAGATCCTTGAAGAATCGCCACACTGTCTTCTACAATGGTTGAACTAATTTACACTCCCATCAACAGTGTAAAAGTGTTCCTATTTCTCCACATCCTCTCCAGCATCTGTTGTTTCCTGACTTTTTCATGATTGCCATTATAACTGGCCTGAGATGGTATCTCACTGTTGTTTCGATTTGCATTTGTCTAATCACCAGTCATGATGAGCTTTTTTTTCATGCTTTTGGCTGCATAAATGTCTTCTTTTGAGAAGTGTCTGTTCATATTATTTGCCCACTTTTTGATGAGGTTGTTTGCTTTTTTCTTGTACATCTGTTTAAGTTCCTTGTAGATTCTGGATATTAGACCTTTGTCAGATGGATGGATTGCAAAATTTTCCTCCCATTCTATAGGTTGCATGTTCACTCTGATGATAGTTTCTTTTGCTGTGCAGAAGCTCTTTCGTTTAATTAGTTCCCATTTGTCAATTTTGGCTTTTGTTGTAATTGCTTTTGGTGTTTTAGTCATGAAGTCTTTGCTCATGCTTATGTCCTGAATGGTATCACCTAGGTTTTCTTCCAGGGTTTTTATGGTTTTAGGTCTTACCTTTAACTCTTTAATCCATCTTGAGTTAATTTTTGTATAAGGTGTAAGCAAGGGGTCCAGTTTCAATTTTCTGCATATGGCAGGTCACTTTTCCCAACACCATTTATTAAATAGGGAATCCTTTCTAGAACCATTGCTTGTTTTTGTCAGGTTTTTCAAAGGCCAGCAAATCATTTTACAGAAGTCTTAATAAAATTTGTATAACATATAATTGAAAATTGTTAGTGTATAAATCATGGTTCACCAAATAGAGCAAAAAGGAGCTAGACCATTCCCTTATTATTGTGACAGTACTTGTAAATTAAATAACAACAACAATCATAATAATAAAACAAAAAAACCCTGAAGGTAGAATAAATATAGAAACTAAAACAAAATAAAGTAAGTAGTACTGCCTTGCAGTTTTGAAAAAATCTTCTGATGCTTCTGTTGTTGATGCTGTCTTGGAAGAAATGATATTTATCCATAAGCTAACCCATAGCTATTAATTTTCCAAAAGAATCCACAAGTAGATAGAGGCCATATCAAGATTATAGCTAAATTTAAATGTATTATGTTAGAGTTAGAACAATATAAAGAGAAGTGTTAGAAGACCAGTGCATCCTGCTATCATGGATTTTTAGAATAAATGATCGGAGAAGTATACCACTAATTTAGATAGTTACTAAATGAAAGAAATAATTCTATAGCCAATGTGGCTACAAACTTTTGTGACAAGACACTCGCAGATTATAATATTAACTGATGGCAGTGGGTGAAGGTGGAAATTTAGCAAACATACACTGAGAAAGCCAAACTGCTCTACTCCCTCCCAAACTAACAAATGGTATAGTATACTCTTTCCAAAACAATAGTAATGTAAAGGAAACAGACAAATCTAGATCAGCAGTACGAGAATAAGAGATCATCGAGAATTTGATATTATTGATACAAATTGTGTATATTCTTATCTTTGGTGCTATTTGTAACCTGACTTTGGGGCTGGGAAGAAAATATGCAGAGGGTAGTTACCATATATGTGTTAGATAAGCATAAAAATTTGATACTTTCTCCCCTTGAATAACTTCCTACCAATTAAAAAGTGCTATTAAAGTGAAGATGAAGAAAAGGAGGAAGAACAAAACCAAGTGAAATTGTTTACATAACTACTGAAAAACGGAATTACAAATAAAAGAGAAAATTGATGAGTTTGCCCCTGCAGAACTGGTAGCACATTAACAGTAGCTGAGAGGTTGAAAAATAGTTTCAACTTGAGATATAACATATACTCCATATATTTATTTTGGTTGAATTAAAATTCAGTGATGAGAATCACAAATGAGGCATAAAATAGTTGATGAGGGGCACAATTCTCCTCCTTGCTTAAATGGGAAAGAATCTGAAAATGACCAACTGAAGGGAAGAGATCTAACACAATCCCTGAAAAAAGAGGCCAGGATCTTAGGCAATGATATAAGAGAAATGTTTACAAGAAATATGAGAAACTTTTAGAGATAACTAGATATAGACAGTAAGTGTGCAACGTGCATGGGAGGGATGAAGAGAACACTCTGAAAGGCCCAAAGGTACAATGTGGAGGGTACATAAATGCTTTGGTGGAAAATCGAAAAACATGACAGGAGATATGCTTTGTGTTATGTCACCATTACATTAAAGTATGAGTGAGATGAGGACATTATGTAAAAACAAAAACACATTAACCTACAATTTTTAAATTGAATGTGAGCCAAATGTACCTTTGACTTGACTATAATTGGACCTCCAAAAGCCTTTGGGATTTCCCTGAACTTCTTCTCTAATAAAAATTAACTGACATAGAATTCTAGGAAGGTAACAAGATGATATTGCTCTGATTTAAAAAAAGAGTGTATTGACTTCCACTATCTGTTTAAAAACTCCATCTTGTAGATATACAAGGCAATTGGTTCATGGAGAATGACAGGAAGGAGGCTGGGGACCAAACAAGGCAATTTCCTTGAGAGATTTACCTGGAGTTGACATGATAAAGCCAGTATAGCAAGACATTTAACAAGGATTGTTGGTGTGTCATCATAACAGATTTGGCTAGCCCCTCTTATCCTTATTGTTTTAAATATAGCCACATTTAATCTTCAATTATGTGGAGTGGACTTTAGTACACTTTCACAGTTCTCCCAAAGGAACATTTAATTCAATGGCATGCTATCATAAAGTATTACAGCAGTACTTACACTTCAAAATCAATAGAATTAATTGATGCATTAACTTGAAAATATAATAATAATTGCTTCTCAAAAAGACAGAAAAATGTAAGGTCAGTGGTCACTCGTGACAACTAAAGAATGACTGATTTAATCAGACTAAATACAACGTCCAGCAACGTCCATGAAATGTGGAACAATCATAAGGGGCTAGATTATGTCCCCAAATATGAGAAATGGATTACTATCTTTTGACCCCTTCTCTCCCACAACAAATAAGAAGTACAGAGGCTAATGGAGCAGCAGCTTGGGTTCTGGTGAATTACATCTCTCATGTAGGGATAATGCTGAGCCCTTTCTACAAGGTCCTGATACCTGTATTTTAATAAAATTTGTATTTTAATGAGATCTGAAAGGAAATAAATATTTAATTTTTTACAAATGTGACTGAGACATTGCTTTTAGGATCTTATGATCTAGGCACTCAAATAAGTTTTAAAATTTGTAGTTAGAGTAAGTTCTAGTATTCAATTGTACCGTTGGGAAATTCTTAACAATCATTTATTTTATATTTCAAAATAGCTGGAAAAGACAATGTGTAATGTTCCTCAAACAAAGAAGAGAAAAATATTTGAGGTGATGAATATCACAATTATTCTGATTTGATCATGACACACTGCATACAGGTTTCAAACTACCACACACACCCCAAAAATGCATAACTACAATACATTAATAAAAAGCAAGTAATTAAAAAAAAAGTATGGTGTATTTGGAAGGGATTAAAACTACAACTTTGTAAATACCACATGGATTTTAGATTTGAAATAGGTCTTTGTGGAAACTCAATACAACTGTTGAAAGACAATGGGAAGCTCCTTACTGGACATGCAAAGAGTCTGTTTTCAACATAAAATTATGTCAGAAAACCCTGAGACCAGAAGGACCTATCATGTCTTGTGAAATAGCAGAGAAATATTTAAATGAAGAGGGAGAAATTCAATGCTTAAGATTATGCGATATAAAATGTCTGGAGGAATTCTTCTTTTTAATGAAAACCCTACTTGAATTTCTTTAGGATTAACGATGGAGACCTTAGAACCTCCCTGCTCATATTACTGTATGAATTAAAGTATATCTTCCCTTGCTGTCAAGGCAAAACAAGCTTTTTGATTTATTAATGAAAGCCCCTTGGTTGAAAGCCATGCTATGATTTAGAAATCTCTGAAAATAAGGCCTGTAGTTTGTCAATTTTGGGTGGAAAACTGTGGGAATAAATTGATACCATAGGTAAAGCTGACTGTCCACTATTGAGAAGTGTTAATATAAATTAGATATATGTTTTCAGAAAAATATTAAAATATTTACAGAGTATTAGACTGCTACAATCGTCTTAGGATGCAGTCAGGCAAATGGACCCTAGATGATGGGACACTACCCATATGGGGTATTTAGTTATGGATGAGTTCTTGTGGAAATGTTGAGGAAGAACCCAGACTGAGTGGTTGGCATGGAAAGGGAGTGGAATTGTAAGGCAGATGCGTTGCACAGATGCTTAGTACTGGACACATGGGTTAATATAGTAAGTCTAAACAGAAGTGTGCAAGCAACCCAAAGATAAGCCAAATGATAGTATACTCCTTTCACATTCTGTGAACAACTATCATGCTAAAAGACTGTACTAAGTATCATTAGAAAAGAAAGTGCTTACAGATGTCTTAGAAAATTTTTTTGAGGTCTAGGTTCTGCATACAATGACAAGACAATATTATGTCAGACTTTACTGCCCGACAGATGATTTCATAAAGCAACCCATAAACTGGGGTTAATTTTGTGTTTTTATATTGCACACATTCCCTTAACTGCCAGTAACAAAATTATATATGATAGTTTAGTCAGTACTAGTTTCAATAAGTCAACAGGAGCTTTAAGAATAAAATTCAGAATTTAGAATCACAAGAAAATTAAAATATTTGAGGCTTGTCATCACGTTGGAAAATATTTGCTGGCCCTACTTTATGCACTAATGGGAGACTTTCTCTGAGACTTAACTTGGTAATCAGTATAGAAAGAAAAAAAAATAGGATTGATTAAGCACGTTGTTAAGTTGATGGAACATCAGTCTCAACAACAATGCTGGGAGAGGTCTTGGAGTCTCACAAAAATAATTTAAAATTATTTTAACAATTATGAAATTTGATATTATAAATCACAGTGGCCAAAATTTCTAGAGGTCTGGAGGGTGGGGGTTTCATTTCCAAAATAGAAACACTATGTTAAAGTGGTAGCTGGATATCACCGAGGAGTAAGATCTTGCAATTGTTCTCCATGAACTCAAGTACGATGCATGTAAAGAAAATTGTATTTCCCATGGTTTACTTTGCCAGAAATGAAGGACCAACAATATATCTTGTCTTTGGGGTTTAAATGAGGAATGTTATTTAATAATAACTGGAAGTCTAAGTTGGGAACAGCCTGTATTATGATATCATCAGTTATCTCCAGAATGCTTATGTTTATTCCCAAATGAAATTCAAAATTTACTGAACAATGGCTTCTAATCACAACTGCAGGCATTAGAAATACCATTTCTGTGGAGAAGGAAGGAAACCTGATACAGTATCATTTATGGGTGTTAAGGATTTAAATCTCCCTGCCATGTCTGCTGTGTATAAAAAAGTGTTGGTGAATTCTAATTGATTAAGTAAAAAGCTAAGTTATATAGATAATATTCTCAAGGATAGGCAAATATTTCTGTGGGATATTGTAAAACCCTTAAATGATGTGCTACTACTTTGGTTTGAATGTTTGTTCCCTCCTAACTTCATGTTGAAATTTGATCCCCAGTGTTAGAAAGGGAGCCTTATAGAAGGTGTTTAGGTCATGGGGGTGGATTCCTTATGAACAGATAAAGGCTGTCCCTCAGGGATGAATTCTCATGAACTGGTTGTTAAAAAGAGCCTGGGACCTACCCCCTCTCTGTTTCCTTTTCTCTCACTATGTGATCTCTACACAAACCAGCTCGCCTGTGCCTTCCCCCACGAGTAGAGAGAGCCCAAAGCCCTCACCAGTTGCAGATGCCCAACTTCAGTCTTTCCAGTCATCAGAATCATGAGCCAAATAAACCTTTTATAAATAAATTACTCAGTCTCTGGTATTCCTTTACAGAAACACTAAATGGACTAAGATAGGTACTTGTCATAAATGACTGTCCAGAAAAATAAGTCAATTTAACCCTAGAAAATTTAAAATGTAGTCATTTCATACATATAAAACATTTCAAATAACTTTTCATTATGTATAAAATAAAATATTTTCATGAGAGTGCATCGAAGTATCTATTAAGGAGTATGGTCACAATTAGCATTATGAGGGGACACTCCTCGTTGAATGACTTGTGAGTGTTGGGTTAACGGTATATTGATTAGTTTGCGATATTTTTCTCTCCTTTTTTGCAATCTTTTTATCTAATATTGAATCAACAAATGTGTACAGATATCCAGTCATATTTCAAAACATGTCATTGTCTAAGTATTTTACGTTTGCCTTTACCTTAAGGCCTCTCTGTCACTTTACTGCTTCCTTTAGAGACACTGATCTTTTTGCCTCACCATCTCTTAAACATGCTTCAAATTAACTCCTCATGGAACTTTCTTTGTCCTTGAATTTGAGTTACAGGCTTTTTTTCTATTTACTTCTATAGAACTATAATCAATACCAGTTCAAATCCCATTTACTTGTTTATCTCAATTTTTAGATCAGAGTTCCTTACAGTGGAACTCACAGGCCACTGCATCAGCATCATATAGAGATCAATTTTAAAATGTGTGTCCTTGCATCTCACTCTAGACTTACTAAATCAGAAACTCTGGAGCCTGGGAATAAGCCCTTATGAGCAGTAATATTTAAAAAAAATCTGTACTCTATAATATCTGAGGTAGCCTAGGTACTAAGTCTTCTGACATAAAGTGCAATAAGGTTATAGAACTTCAACCCTGCTCCTGCTACCAGCTACTTTCCTGCTAGAACAGATTTCTCCAACATGAATAATTTATAACCACTTTAATACGAATAGTAAATATGCAATTTATGGACCATTGAGTAGACAACTCAGAGAGGTATGGCCTCAGGGGTGAAAAAAAATTAGCCCAAATAGAGAGCCAAGAAATAAATGCACCTAATTTTTGACAAGACCACCAAAAAGACACAATGGGGAAAATAGTCTTTACTAGGAAGACCGAAATTTCTTCATGAAAATGAGTGAAATTGAAGTCATGTCATACACAGCAATCAACTCAAAATGGATAAAAAACCTAAATGTAAAAAATGAAACCACGTAAGTCTTCAAGTAAAACATAGGAGAAAAGCACCTCAACATTTGGTCTTGGCAATTACTTTCTAAATATCAAAGAAAAAGCTCAGGCTACAAGAGCAAAAATAAACAAATAAGACTATATCAAAATTAAAAGCTTCTGCACACCCAAACAAACAAAACTAAACAAAATAAGGCAAACTACATACAGACTGTGAAAAAATATTTGTAAGCCATATATCTGATAAGGGGTTAGCATCAAAATTTATAAAGAATCATTACAACTCAATAGTAGAAAAACAAATAGCCTAATTTAAAAATGGGTAAAGGAACTGAACAGACATTTCTCTAATGAATATGTAAAAATGGCCGGGCACAGTGGCTTACACCTCTAATCCTAGCACTTTGGGAGGCCCAGGAGGGCAGATCACCTGAGGTCGGGAGTTTGAGACCAGCCTTGCCAACATGGCAAAACCATGTCTCTACTAAAAATAATATGAAAAGGTGCTTGACATCACTAATCATCAGGGAAATGCCAATTAAAACCACTACAAAGCGTTACTTCGTACCTGTAAGGATGTTTATTATGAAAAATACAAGAGATAATAAATGCTGGTTAGAGTGTGGAGTTAAGGGAACCCTAATACACTGTTGGTGGGAATGTAGACCAGTACAGCCATATGGAAAGCAATGTGGCAGATCCTAAAGTAATTACAAATAGAACTAACATAAGACCCAGCAATCCATCTTTCAGATACATACCAAATAGTGATGAAATCACTACCTCAAAGAGATATCTGTACTCCTATGTTTGTTGCAGCATTATTTATAATAGTTAAGATATGAAAACAAAATGTCACTGATTAATGAATAAACAGAATGTAGTATGCAGATACAATGGAATATTATTCAGTCTTGGCAGGCTGATTGTATTTTAAAACAAAACTCAAGAATATTTATAGTATGTAAAAATGTCCAATGCTCAATAAGGTAAAATTATTGTATCTGGCATTCAATCAAAAATAAACAGGAAAGAAAAGAGGGATGCAAATATGACCTGTCATGATGATAAAAATAAAAAAATAAAAGCAGAGAAATGACAGCAATAAGCCCTATGCTGGCTAATATCCCTTGTATATATAGCTATGCTTTGCAGCCAACATCTATGATGCTGTTGCATTTCATTTTCTACATAAATTATTGCCATAGCAACATTTAGAATATTTAGAATATGTATTTTTCAGTAATCAAGTTTCAGATTTTCAATCTAGACTTAAAATCTTTCATGTAATATAGTGTTTATTGTAACATGTTTTGGAAATTCTCATAGGTTTATTTGTTATTAAAATTATAACTGTTTCTTACACATATTATTTTTGGTCCTTTTTCTTTTATATATGTGCCTTTGTTAACTGTACACTTAAGGAAACAACAGTGATGATTGAGGTTTTATTTTTGATAATTTGCCTTTCTATAATCCATTTGGGAAGTGGTAAGTTATTGTTTTGAATTTCATCATCTAATATTTTTCTTCTGCTGCATGCTAATAAATGGCTCCATTAAACTATTGATTGTTACTATCTGTAAACTGAATTTATCACAGCGGCATCATTGTTTTCTATTATGTAGTAATTTGCTTTTCATTTATTTCATTTCGTTACATACATCTAAACACCCTGTATTAGAGACCATATAGTTTGTACATTTAACATGATGTTGCTTTTTATAATTATTTTATTCAAAACGTAAGTGGATTTAAAATATAGATATTATTAACAGAGGAACATAATTTTTAAAAATACTATCAAATTACTTAAAATTCAATGTTCCAAAGTGTTACCACTGTAATAAAAACTAATAATATCTCTCTGTTTTAAAATAATTTCTAAAACTAAACTAATAATATCTCTCTATTTGAAAATAATTTCTAATATTCTTATATATATTTAGGTTTAAAGGGTCGCTCTAAATCCACTTATATTTTAGTCCTTACTATGTAGCCTTTCCTTTGGATCATTGAACTATCCCCATCCTTCCAATTTTGCTGTAGTTAACCAAGGTTAGGTCCTGTTGATCGCAACCAAATAAACTTTGTCCCAACCTAGGTGTCCATCTATGAACAAATGGATAAAGAAACTTTGGTATATACACATCCAATGAAATATTATTCAGCCTTAAAAAAGGAGGACTTTCTACCATTTAGATGAAACTGGAGGACTTAATGCTAAATGAAATAAGTCAGACACAGAAATAAAAATATTGCATGATCTCATTTGTGGAGTCTTTAAATAATGTTAATATATGGAGATAAAGAATAACACAGTGGTTACCAGGGTTGGGGTTGTCGAGGGGGGATGAAATGAGAAAATATACATAAAAAAATATAAAGTAGATCTGTAGGATAAACAAATCAAAAGATCTAATATACAACACGAGGACTATCACTAATAACAGTATATTCAAAATTTTTGCTAAATGAGTAGATTAGAGCTGCTCTTGCCACAGAGGTAAAATGGGTAACGATGTGAACTGATCCATATATTAAATATGTTCCACTATAACAAGCCCTTTATTTAAATAGATTTTATTTTGTATCCAACATGACGTTATATATCTTGTAACATCAATACAATGTAAAATTTATTTTTAAAAAATAGTAGGCAAAAGAGACATAACCTAATGGAACTTACATTTCAGTGGGAAATTTAGACATTAAATCCACAATTGCACACTGATAAAATGACAGATTGCATAAAATGTTATAAGATAAAATTATAGGATGGTAAAAGCAAATTTTAATTCACTTCTCAAGCAACTCCTCTGTTATCTCCTCACTCATTGGTCTTTAACTCTTGCTATATCGCACATACTCAGTGCCCACCAATCCCCAACACACACAAGCACAATGTTAACCAAACCTTTCTTCTCTACTCACTTCGCATCATATTTCACATCTATGATTTCTTTCATTACAGTATACTAGCTGATTTACTTGTACTAACTTCCATTAAGGACAAGGATTATATTTGGTTTAACTTTGAACTTTATGCCTAGCGCATACCTCATAGTCAGTATACTGAGGATACTGTTATCCAATATTTAATGTGCTGTGGATTCAAGTATCAGATAACCCAGAAGACTCAAATGATGTCTGTGATTCTTTTTGAAATGTCACTTTCTACTTTAAAAAATCTTTGCTTTGTCTTTGTTTAATATTCACAATACCTTTATCTTAACTCACTGTTTTACATTTCACAAGTGTTTTTTTTTTTTATATATATAAGAAATTGTATGCCAGTCTTTCAACTCTTTTATATATTTACTGTGGTCAGAGATAATAATAACTACCTTTTATAGAATGTCTATTATGAGAAAACAAAGACCCAAAAGTTAATTAAATACTAAAATCTCAAAGTCAATGGGAGGCAGAGCCATTATGCAAATCTAAGAAAAAATTTCAGAAAATCTTTTCTTAGATTTGTTAAGCATTTAGTATACTGCCCTGCCTTGTGTTTGAGCTGCAAAATGACTAAAAATTAAGGTATAACAATTACTTTCAGATCCATTGTTCACTTGGTTGTAACCCTCAGAATGACTCAGAATACTCATTGTAATGAAAGGAGCAGGGGAACAGCAGGAAAGTGTCTCTGGAGGCCAGATGCTGTCCCTAGGTGGCCATGTATCTTTGGCCAAATCAATAACTCTTTGGGTGCTTAAGCTGTCAGACAATTTCAAGCTAAATAAATGATAAAAATCTCAAAAAAAGTGAACATTTATTATACGGAAAGTTTATATTTTATATCTATCATATTTTATTGTTCGGTTTAATCAATAAAACTTCATTTTCAAGGAATCATTTTATATATAAATATGTAAAATTGATATTTTAATACAAAATGTACTTACTAGTGATTTACATTATGATCTGTGTTCATTTTATTATAGATTACTTATGACTTAAAATGTCTTTTTAGGCCAATAATTGGAAAAGGAAATTTTGAAAAAAGTCAATTAAGTATATTTTAAGGCATGTTAAGCATCAGGGTCTTTTTGAAAGAAAAAAGAATTTTTCAAAAATGTTTTTCTCTCTAAAAAGAAGTGAAAATTATTTCCAAACTACAAACTTCCATTTAAAATGAATTTGGAGGAAACTGCTTTCACCATGGTGACAAAAATCTAATTGCAGATTACTTCATCAGAAAAAGGCAATTTTCCATAATCAGTTGAGCTCAGAACACTGAGTATTTTACATTGAATTTCTGATACAAAGCTACTCTTGCAGATATTTGGAAGTATTTGTGTTCCTACTCAACAATTCAGAGATATAGGAGCCAAGTAAACTGACGAATAATGCAAAGCAAATGTAACTTTCGTAACAAGGAAGTTATCATTTTTTAGGACTTGGTAAGCTACAACTAATAAAAAAAAAGTTGTAGTGGCTTAAACAAAGAAGTACTAAAATTAACATTATCGATAACAAAATGCAGATGAGAAGTTCCTTTCCTTAATCAATGTAGCCCTGTTTCACCACTGCTTTTTGGTGATACCATACAGCACAGCCAAGTGTGACCTACAAGTTTCTGTGTGCATAGTCTCAACACATTTTCTGTTTGTGTTAAATATTACAGAGAGGTCATTACAAATGGATGCTGACAAGAGTGTCATTAGAATTCTAAGGTTCCCAAATAAAATGCAGAAATCAGAGTGTGTATTTCATGTATTTCCAGGATTTTCTTTTGTGTATGATAGGCTTCTCTGATTGGTTTTTCAAACTGAGAGAGATAAAGCAGGGAAGGAATTGCCTAGACTTGTTCATTCTAAAATCTACCTTTTAGTGATTCTTTATCCTATCTCTAATTATTGGAAAAATAATAGAAGTTTTATCAACATACCCAAATCAAAGGCTGGCCATCAAATTCACAGTCAAACTTTCCTGAAATTGAATATGATATGATCATTGTATATTGTCTTTTTATATAACAGGAACCCATTTTTTAGAGTTACATAGGTTTAAATAGCTGTACAGACAGGACGTGATAGCTGACACCTGTAATCACAGCACTTTGGGAAGCCGAGGCGAGTGAATCACCTGAGGTCAAGAGTTAGAGACCAGCCTTGCCAACATGGTGAAAGCCCGTCTTACTAAAAATACAAAAATTAGCTGGACATGGTGGCAGGTGTGTGTAATCCCAGCTATCCCGGAGGCTGAGATAGGAGAATCACTTGAACCTGGAAGCCGAGGTTGCAGTGAGCCGAGATCGTGCCGCTGCACTCCAGCCTGGGCAAAAAGAAACTCCATCTCAAAAAAAAAAAAAAAAAAGATATGCAATGTGATTTTTAAGATAAACTAAAGACAAGCAAAAGATTAGATAACTACAGAGATTTTCTTGTTTGTTTGTTTGTTTTTCTAATAGGCTGTTCAGAGTTGATTTTAAGGAGGAAATATTTGTGGAGAGACCTAATAAAAATGAGAGACTGAAAAATGCTGGCGCAAAAACCTTCCAGATATTGAAAAGAGCCAGTGCAAAATCGCCTGAATTTCTAACAGGCTTGGCATGTTTAAGAAACCGAAAAAAATTGAAATCTTGATAACAGGTCCATATTTGGTTGCTGTAATTTTATATAGTCAGTATGCCCTAATATTTATGTCTGTGTATAAACTTATTTAAAACTAGTAGATTAATTAAAATTATGTAAAAACTTAAACCATAATTTTTCCATTTCTAGCTTCACATTCCTATTCTTTGTTAAAAGATACAGAAAATATGAGTAGAAAAAATTCTTTGAGAAATAATGGTAAATAAGTCATTTATCAAGATGATATAATAATTATAAAACTATATGCACCTGTCATTGAAGCACCTAAATACACAAAACAAATATTAAAGGATCTAAAGAGAAATAGACTATAATACAATAATAGTAAGGAACTTCAAAGCCTCACTTTCAACAACAGAAAAATTAACTTGACAGAAAATTAATTAAAAATAAAACAACACTCTAGGCCAAATCGATTTGACATACATATACAGATCATTCCACCCAATAGCAACAAAATAAACATTTTTCTTAAGCACCTACAAAACATTCTTCAGGATAGATCAAAGCTTAGGACACAAAATAATCCTCAGCAAATTTAAGAAGTTTGAATTTATATTAAGTATCTTTTGATCACAATGGTATAAAACTAGAAATTTTGAAAACTCATGAATATATAGAAATTAAACAATATGCTCTTAAACAACTAATGGATCCCTGAAGAGAATAAAATGAAAATTAAAGAATATCTCAAGACAAACAATAGCAGAAACACAAAATACCAAAAATTATTGGATACATCAAAATCACTTACAAGAGAAAATTTTATAGCAATATATGCCTACCTGGAAAAAGAAGAAACAGCTCAAATAATTAAACTAACATTCCCTCAAGAAACCAGAAGGTAAAAGAACAAGCTAAACGCAAAGTTAAAAGAAGGAAGAAAATAATAAAGACAAGAGTAGAAACAAACGAATTAGAGACTAGGGAAACAATACAAAGCATCAAGAAAATCAAGAATTGCGTTTTTTAAAAGATAAATAAAACTGACAAACTTTAGCTTGCTTGAAAAAAAGAGAGATTATTCAGATAAAATCAAAAATGAAAGAGGAGACATTACAGCTGATACTAGAGAAATACAAAGGATCATGAGAGACTACTATGTACCATTATATGCTATCAAATTAGACAACCTAGAAAACATGGTTAAATTCCTAGACTAATACAACCATTCAAGACAGAATCATGAAGAAATAGAAAATCTGAACACACTAATAATGAGTAAGGGGATCAAATCAGTAATAAAAATTTCAAATCAATGAAAAGCCCAGGATCTCATGGCTTCATAGCTGAGTTCTACCAAACATTTAAAGAAAAAGTAATAAAACACTTCTAACACTTTTCCAAAAAAACAAAGAGGAGGAATTACTTTCAAACTCTTTTCATGAAGCCATCATTACCCTAATATACAACCAGGAAAGGGAATTACAAAATATAGGCTGTTATCCTTGATGAACATAGATTCAAAAATCTTTCACAAAAATACTAGCCAACTGAATTCAACAACACATTAAAGGATCATTCACCACGTTCAAGTAAGATTTATCATTGTGATGCAAGGATGGCTCAATATATACAAATCAATAAATGTGACATATCATCTTAACAGAATAGTTTTTTTTTTAAATATGATCATTTCATACAATGCAGAAAACATTTGATAAAACTGAGTATATTCTTTTATGATAAAAACTTTTACCAAACTAGGTACAGCAAAAATAAACTTCAACATAATAAAGGCAATATATTAGAAGCCCATAAGTAATATTATACTCAATGGTGACATTTGAAAGCCTTTTCTCTAAGATCTGGAACAAGACAAGGATATGCATTCTTAATACTTCTATTCAACATAGTATTGGAGGTCCTCCCTAGAGCAATGGGTCAAGAGAAAGAAATAAAAGGCACCTAAATAAGAAAAGAAGAAGTGAATCACTACTGCTTATTTATGGCATGATTTTATGTATAGAATGCCCTCACACTCCACCAAAAAATTGTTAGAATAAATAAATAAATAAATAAAGTAAAGTTGCAGGATCCAAAATTGACACATATAAATCAGTAGTGTTTCTATTCACCAACAATAAACTACCTAAAAATATATCAGGAAAACAATCCTATTTACAATAGCTGCAAAATAGAATAAATACTTAAGAATAAATTTATCCAAGGAGGTGAAAGGCTTGTACATTGACAACCATAAAATATTAATAGAATAAATTGAAGAAGACATAAATAAATTGAATGTTCATGGACTGGAAGAATTAACATTACTAAAACGTACATACTACCCAAAGTGATTTACAGATTGAATGCAATACCTAATCAAAATTCCAATAACATGTTTCATAAAAATAAAATGTATATGGAACCACAAAAACCCCTACTAGTCATATTTTTTAAAAAGAACAAAGCTGGAGATATCACACTACCTAATTTCAAAATATACTGCGAAATAATTAAAACAGTTTGGTATTGGCAAAAAGAAATAGACTCATCAATCAATGGAACAGAATAAAGAGTCCAGAAATGAACTCAGTGATTCATTAGCATTGGTCAACTGATTTTGACAAAGGTGCCAAAAATACGCAATAGGAAAGGGATAGTTTCTTCAATAAAAGTGATGGGAAAACTGGATTTCCACATGCAGAATTGGAACCTTATTTTGTAGCATATACAAAAATCAACTGAAAATGGATTACAGATTTAAACATAGACTGGAAACTCTAAACTTACTAGAATAAAACAGGGGAAAAATTACATGACATTGGATTGGACAATGGTTTTTTTTTTTTTTTTTTTTTTTTTTTTTTTTTTTTTGTATTTGACCCCAAAAGTGCAGGCAACAAAAGCAAAAATAGACAAGTGGGATTGCATCAACCTACAAATCTCAAATCTTCTATAGAGCAAAGGAAACAGTTAACAGTGTATAGAGACAATCTTTTCTGAAATGGGGGAAAATATTTGCAGGCCATACATCTGATAAGAGATTAATATCCAAATAACTTAATAGCAAGCAGAAAAAAAAAAAACAAAAAAAAAAAACCTAATTACAATGGCCAAAGAACCTGGATAGATATTTCTCAGAAGACATACAAATTGCCACAAATATAAGAAAAAGTGCTCGACATCACTAATCATTAGGGAAATGCAAATAGAAACCACAGTGAGATATCATCTCACACCTATCAAAATGGCCTTTATCAAAAACATGAAAGATACGTGTTAGCAAGAATGTTGAGAAAAGGGAACTCTCATACATTGTTAGAGGGAAGGTAAATTAGCACGGCCATCATACAAATAGTATAGAGGGTCCTTAAAATACTAAAAATAGAATTGTTATATTATCCAACAATTCAACTTCTGGATATTTCTGCAACTGCCATATTAATCTCAGCAATATTTAAAATAGCCAAGTTAATGGAATCAACTTGAGTGTCCATCAACAGAGAAATCAATGAAAAGGTTTATACATATATACATATGTATAAAAATACATTATATATATATACATACACACATTGCATTGCTATTTAACCTGTAAAAAATAAGGTAATTCTGCCATTTGCAACAACATAGATAGAATCAAGACCATTATGCTAAGTGAAACAAGCCAGGCACAGAAAGAAAAATACTACATGCTTTCACCTATATGTGGAATCTAAGACAATCAAACTCATAGAAGCAGAGAGCAGAATGGTGGTTAGAAAGGTAGGGATGGGGGAAAGGGAGATGATGGTCAAAGGATACAAAATCTCAGACAAGAAGATTTTTGTCTTTTAAGTTCTATTGCACTACTTGGTGAATATAATTAGTAACAGAGTATTGTACATCTCAAAATTGCTAAATGTGTATATTTTAAATGTTATCACCACAAAAAAATGTGAAGTATTTCAGGTGATGGATAGGTTAACTAACTTGATATAATTATTTCACATTTTGTTCATAAATTATAATATCACTTAGTAACCTGTACATTTAGATAACTATAAATGGTCATTTACATTTCAAAGGTTGACTCAATCCACACACAATACACACACACACACCAAAATTTAAACTTTTGGTGAAATAATTGTAGATATAAAAATCAAAACTTTAAAATTTTAGAAATGTAAGAACATGTTTTAACATCTTTGATTTTTGTATGTATTTCTGAGCCTATTTAGTAGATTTAAGTAATGTGTATCATGGTGTAATTTCAACTGTTAATTACTCAAACCTCAATAATCTCTTCTGTAAAATGTGTACATATTAGCATCTAACAAATAAGATAAATCTGTATACAATTGGAAATCTTGGATCTTAAAATTTGATGTGAATTGACAGCTTTATTAACCATTATTTTAGTGGTGATAATTTTATACATTTAAACTTGTCTTTGCATTTTTTAAATTGATGCATAATATTTGTACATATGTGTAGGGTATATGTGATATTTAATACATGCATAGAATATGCAGTGATCAAATCAGGATATTTGGGGTAATCAACACCGCAAGTATTTGTCATTTCTTTTTGTTGGGAACATTTCAAGTCCTCTCTTCTATCTAGTTTGAAATATACAATACATTGTAATTAAAAAGTCACCCTACTTTGCTATCATGCGTCACAACCTTTTCCTTTAATCTAACTGTATGTTTGTAACCATTAATCAACCTTTTGTCACCCTCCACCTCACACTCTTTCCAGCCTCTGGTATCTATTATTCTACTCTCTACCTCCGTGAAATCGACTATTTTAACTCCCATATATGAGCGAAAATATGCAATATTTGTCTTTCTAAGCCTGGCTTCTTTTACTTCTTGTCCATTTGCAGAAATATTTTTGCAGACTTTATATCCAATTACTTTTCCTTGTTGCCTATCTTCATGAATAATTCCACCGACGAATTTGTTGACTAAGTTAAAAACTTGAAATCATATTCACATTACAAGTTAGTAATCATGTATTGGGGTTTTTCTTGCTTAATATATTCTTTTAACATTTCTTAATTTTTCTTCCCATCAATTCACTGAAGACACATTAGCTTGTCTGCTGGATTATTGCAAAACTCCCTTCTACGTTTTTCCCTTACATGAATACAGCATCATTTTCTGCAATCACACATATTACAAACAAATCGTTTTTGCCTAAACTACTCAAGTGGCATGGTATAGTTTTTAATGTAATGATTCTAATCACAAGCTTAAAATCTCACATGTTCTTGCCTAAGCTTTGATCTTAGTTTTTAAGCTTAAATAGCTTAAATAGACCCTCCTCTGCTAGCACCTACATGGTGAATGGTGTTTCAGGCAAGGAGAACTTCAAATGCAAAGACTTGAATCATATCTGGTGTTCCTCAAAAAAAAAAAAAAAAATCAGAGAGACCAGTATGACTAGAGTAGATTGAGTATAGAAGAGATTGAAGTGTGACGAGACGTCATTAAAAGAGTCTGACCTTTGCTGGGCGCGGTGGCTCACGCCTGTAATCACAGCCGAGGAGATTACAGGCGTGAGCCACCTGGAAGGCTGAGGGCGGATCACGAGGTCAGGAGATGGAGACCATCCTTGCTAACATGGTGAAACCCCCTTTCTACTAAACATACAAAAAATTAGCCAGGCGTGGTGGTGGGCGCCTGTAGTCCCAGCTACTCCAGAGGCTGAGGCAGGAGAATGGTGTGAACCCCAGAGGCGGAGCTTGCAGTGAGCTGAGATCACGTCACTGCACTCAGGCCTGGGCAACAGAGCTAGACTCCTCAAACAAACAAACAAACAAACAGTCTGACCTTATCTATTAAAAGTATCTCTTTCCTTTAAAAGAAAATTTGTTCAGGTTGAGCACAGTGGCTCAATCCTCTAAACCCAGAATTTGGGATACCAAGGCAAGAGGATTGCTTGAGGGCAGGAGTTTGAGACCAGTCTGGGTAACATAGAGACCCCATCTCTTCAAAAAATTAGCTAGGCATGGTGGCATACACCAGTAGTCCCAGCTACCTGGGAGCCTGAGGCAGGAGGATATCTTGAACCCTAGAGGTAGCGTCTGCAGTGAGTCATGATCACACCACTGCGTTCCAGCCCTGTTGACAGAGAAAGACCTTGTCTAAGAAAAAAAAAAAAAATTGTTCATAGCTGGTGTATGTAAAGACTGTGTGTGAGTGGAGAGACTAGGATCGGGCTACAGTGGTCTAGGCAACAGATCATATTGGTTTGAGCTAATAGGGTAGTTGTGAGAATTATGAGACTCTGCCTACATTTAGAAAGGGGTGTTAACAGGTTGACTGATAGATCAAATGTGGGGTGTGAAAACAAGACAGGAGTCAAAATGGTTCCAGGGTTTGAAGCCTCCGTGACTGGGTGATGCTCAGAATGTTCCTCAAGGAGAAAAACATTATATGAGGAACTGATTTAGAGATGAGGAAAATGAGAGTTCAGCACTTGATGAGAAACTCCATCCCCTATCTCCTTCTCACTGGACAGACACACACCCATGTGCACCTTGACACCACAACATAACGTCACCTTGTTGCTCCAGGTGATCTCCTCAACTTCTCCAGCCTACTCAGAGCTATATACCCTGACCCAGCACTGACTCATTCTTTTCCACTGATTTCTTTCTGGCTTTTGTGGGAAGTCACCAAAACGGACAATACATCAAGGAGTTGATCCTATATTGTTTTCTAAAACCTACAAGTTGTTTAGTCTTATAATTATTAATTTTCAAAAGTTTTTCTTATGTGTTTATGATTTCTAACTTGATATTATTGCAGTTTGATGTGGTTTGCATGACACCAATTCATTGAAATATGAAACTTGTTTAATGTCTTAAAATGCTGTTTACTCTTGTTAAAAAAAAGGAACGTGAATAAGAATGTGTATTTTCTAAAACAGTTTAATATTTTCGTAGTTTACTCATAATTTTGAAGAGCGTATTGAAATCTTCCACATTAATGGTGACTTTAACAATTTCTTCCAGTAGTTCCATGAAACCTAGTTTCATATATCTTGAGATTATCTTATTAGATACACGCAAATTAAGTATTTTCTTGTATTGAGACTGATGTTTTGAAGGATGTGATTTTTCTTAAAATGTCTCATTTTACAATAATCTTTTAAAAATCTTTTTTGGAAAGCATTTTACTAGCGTATAGATTCTCATTCTTTTTACTTTTGAATAAGTCTGGCTGTGCCCTTTTGCTTTATGTCCATTTAAATTGTAAAAGCTAGAGGGTTTTTTTGTTTCCAGAGTTTTTATTCCTTTTACATGTGATATAAACAAATTTTCTACTAATTCCTGTTTTCTTAATTTAGGCTTATTTGTATTGTTTCTATTTATATTGTATTTTTCTTTGTTTTTAACATTCAACTGCTTTTTGTTCTACTTTTTTTCACATTCTTCCTTTTTAATACACTTTTTAAAGTTTATTTTGTATGTTTAACAAAGTTTCAAATCAGTATTTCAATGCTTTCCAGAAAATACAAAAAGGAAAAATATCTCCATCCCAATTTACATGTTTATTTTCAGACTTGCTCATCTTTCAGTTCCTGAAAATAGGGAACATTAAGAAATATATGCCTATAAAATACCTTTGAAAAAGAATGAAAGTGACTGCAATGGAAAAGGCATTCTTCGGAAAAAGCATGTCCTTCCATTTACATGTTAATTTGCATATTGTTTTGTCCAGTTTATACATCATTTTGTGTCCCAGAATTCGTGGGTTCTTGGTCTCACTGACTTCAAAAATGAAGCTGCAGACCCTCTCCGTGAGAGTTTCAGTTCCTAAAGAGGGTGTGTCCAGAGTTTGTTCCTTCCGATGCTTACATGTGGTGGGACTTTGTTGGCAGTTTCTTTCTTCTTGTGGGTTCGTGGACTCACTGACTTCAGGAGGTAAGCCGCAGACCTTCACAATGAGTGTTGCAGCTCTTAAAAGCCGCGCATTTCTTCTGGTTAGTTTGTGGTCTCACTGGCTTCCGAAATGATGCTACCTTCGTGGTGCATGTTACAGCTCATATATGCAGCAGCAGACCCAAAGAGTGAACAAGATTTACTGCAAACAAAACAAAACAAAACAAAACAAAACAAAAAAAACACAGGCACAAAGCCTACAAAACATGGAAAGCACCCAAGTAGGTTACCTCCCCAAGCTTAGGCAGTCTGCTTTTATTCCCTTATCTGACCCCACCCACATCCTGCTGATTGGTCCATTTTACAGAGAACTGACTGGTTCATTTTACAGAGAGCTGATTGGTCCATTTTGACAGGGTGCTGATTGGTGTGTTTACAAACCTTTAGCTAGACACAGATTGCTGATTGGTGCGTTTACAATCCTCTAGCTAGACTCAAAAGTTCTCCAAGTCCCTACTAGATTAGCTAGACACAGAGTGCTGATTGGTGCATTTACAAACCTTTAGCTAGACAGAAAAGTTCTCCAAGTCCCTACCTGATTCAGAAGCACAGCCGGCTTCACCTCTCACCAGCACTCACCTTAGGACTTTGTTGCACCTAGCCTGGGCACTCCTACAGCCCAGAGGGAGCTTGTCTCTGGATCAAGCCCAACAAGCCAAGCCGGCTATGCAGAATGCGGGCCGCCTAGCCCGCGCCCACCCGGAACCCGCGACGGCAGCGAGGGCTGAGCGCAGCCCTGGATCCTGCCCCTGCCTCTCCCTCCACACTTCCCGGCGAGCACAGGGAGCGGGCTCCGGCCTGGGCAAGCCCCAGAGAGGGGCCCTCACAGCACAGCTGCGGGCTGAAGGGCTCCTCAAGCGCGGCCACAGCGGACACCGAGGCTGACGAGGCGCCTAGAGTGAGCGAGGGGTGCTAGCACGCTGTCATCTCTCAATTTCCCTTTTTAGCCTAATAAGCTGATAATATCTTATTTGTTCTCTAGAGGCATACTGTTCAGAATTGCTTAGTTTATTAAGAGTTTTTCCTTTGTATCAAAATTATTTCCAGGTTTATTTATTTTTTTTTCATGCAGCACTTCTTTTAGAAATTTACTTAAAATTTGTCTCTTAATCATTTCCTTTTCTCTCATTGCACATGAATATCTTTATTTTACACTCAAGCATGAAATCGATTGTATAGATAGCTAATTCTGGATTGACTGTTTTTTTTCTTTTTAGTAATATAAGCGTAATATTCTCTTTTTTAACTTCCATTATCAGTTTTGAGAAATTTGGTTATAGATCAAATTGTTACTACTTTGTGGATTTTTTTTCAACCTTTTATTTCTGTTAAGAACTTTTCTTTGTTCTTAATGAACTAAAGCTTTACTATAATTACCTATTTGCAATTTTCTTTATATTTCACTTTTGATATATTGTGCCTTCTATATTCATTCATTTTATCAATTCTGGAAACTTCTCATTTTCCAGCAAATACTACATTTTTCATTGTTTATAGTTCTAAGTATCGAAAACTTACTAGGTCTAAGTTATATGTTCTTATCTAACCTTCACAATTTGAACTTTTATATAATATTTTTCTTAAGATAATTTTCTTAAATATACTTTCCAATTTACTAGTATCCTTTTATCAGTTTTTAGTCTGCTGTTTAGGTGATCAATCAAGTATAATTTCAACACATTTATTTTTCCTTTATAAAATTTCTTTTTAGAGTTTTTACCACATCAGTTTGGCATGTTTGGTAAATCTTTTTCCTTTCACAATTTTTTTCACATTTAATTTCTTTAATATTTCAAACAATTGTTTTTTAGATCTATTTCCAATTGAATATATTTTTACAATTGATTTTGTTATTTCTAACTCATTGTGGCTTATTACCACTTTTTATAATTTTCTGAGATATCATATTTTGATAAGAGTTCATCCTTACATATTTAAAAGGCTTTATTGGAAAAACTTTGTTCAGGATGAATTTCCATTTGATTCTGCCCATTATCAAGAGCTGGTGTTGACCTGGGACTATGTTAGATCCATTCTAACATCTAAGATTTAAGTTGAGTACTCAGATCCATATCCTTCTACTTTGTAGCAGATGGAATTTTAGACTTGAGATCTCAATCCTTATATTATCATTTGCCTTTTAGGCCACACTGCTTTTTCATTTATATACTGTTTATTGTTCTATGTACTGGTTTCAGGTCATTGTACTTTTCTTTGACTCACTCTTAGAGATTTCCCTTAGTTTTGGAGAAACAAAAGATGAAGGATCTAACCGTAGTTTAAAACCTCTACTAGGTTTCCTGTCTAACACATGGCTAAAGTATGGGACCTCGCTAATGTTTTCCTTACATTGTGACATACCTTTTCAGCTGGTATGTTTAGACTATTGTCTTATGATGTGATGTGATGTGTTTGTTAAACTTTTTTTTTAGAAAAAGCCCTGGACAAGACAGAAAGCTTTGTTTTTGTCTCCCTGTCTTAGTCCCTTTGTGCTACTATAAAAAATATCTGAGACTGATACTGAGTAGCTAATAAGTAAAATTATTATTATTATTATTTTTTATCGTTCTTGAGGCTGGAAGGTCCAAGATCAAAGTGCTGCCAGGATCAGAGTCTGGTGAGAGCTACCTTCTCTTTCCAATAGGGCGCTTCATTGCTGCTTCCTTCAGAGGGGATGAATACTGTCTTCCCATGGCAGAAGTGATGGAAGGAGTGAACTTACCCTCTCAGGCCCTTTTACAAGGCACTAATCCATGAATGAGAGTGAGGCTCTCATGGCCTAATTATGTCTTACAGGCCCCACTTCTTCAAACTCTCTCATTGGGAATTAAGTTTCAACATGAATTTGGAGGGGACACAGTCAAACCCTCTGCCATTTATTGACATTTTTTCTTCTGTAAAATTTTCTGAAGTTTAAAAGAGCTTCAGAGCCAGGCCCACTGGCTCATGCCTGTAATCCCTCCCCACTTTGGGAGGCTAAGGCAGGTGGATCACAAGGTCAGGAGTTTGATCTTTGGGCCTCTGATCTTTAATAGCAAGTCTTCCCTAAGTGCTGTAGCTATAAATAACATTTATGCAGATTTTCAAACATCATTTTTTGTTTGTTTTTGAGACTAAGTCTTGCTCTTGTCCCCCAGGCTGGAGTGCAATGGTGTGATCTCGGCTCACTGCAACCTCTGCCTCCCAGGTTCATGCGATTCTCCTGCCTCAGCCTCCTGAGTAGCTGGGATTATAGGTGCCCGTCACCATGCCCAACTATTTTTCTCCTTTTTTTTTTTTTTTTTTTTTTTCAGTAGAAAGGGGGCTTCACCATATTGGCCAGGCTCATTTCAAACTCCCAACCTCAGGTGATCTGCCTGCCTCAGCCTCCCAAAGTACTGGGATTACAGGCATGAGCCACTGCGCCTGGCCTCAAACATCATTTTTAAGAGTGTCCTTGCCTGGAGTGATCTCTAGGGTCTGGTTAAACCCTCATACTTAACACTTAACGCACTTAGTTATGATAGTGTATGTGAATGAATGGCAAAACTATTAAAAACATATTTCAAACCAAAGATCTAGGTTTATTTTCTTTCCCTATCCCATCACTTGCTGTCCAAAAGTAATCACTGTTGGAATTATATTCATAATCTGTTCACCTTGCTCCCCCAACCCTGCTCTCATTTGAATTCAAACCACCATTATTTCTCACTTGGAAAACTGTAAGAGTTTCAGACTGCCCTTTCTACATACAGCCTTGCCTTGCTACAATCCATCCTCTTTTTTGTTGTTATTTGTTGGATTTAGCTTTTAATTTCCTGATAGATTAATCTTTACAAAAATCTTGGGCTGGGCACAGTGGCTCACACCTGTAATCCTAGCACTTTTGAGAGGCCTAGGTGGGCGGATCGCCTGAGGTCAGGAGTTCAATACCAGCCTGGCCAACATGGTGAAACCCCGTCTCTACTAAAATACAAAAATCAGCCAGGCATGATGGCGGGTGCTTGTAATCCCAGCTACTTGGGAGGCTAAGACAGAAGAATTACTTGAACCTGGGACATGGTGGTTGCAATGAGCTGAGATCGCGCCACTGCACTCCAGCGTGGGCAGCAGAGCCAGATTCTATTTCACACACACACAAAAAAATTGCTGGGCATGGTGGCGCGCCTGTAGTCCCAGGTACCCGGCAAGCTGAAGCAGGAGAATCCTTGAACTTGGGTGGTGGAGGTTACAGTGATCCGAGATCATGCCACTGCACTCCAGCCTGGGAAACAGAGCAAGACTCCGTCTAAAAAAACCAAAACAAAACAAAACTTAGGTAAAATTAGGCCATTCTGCTTCTTACAACCCTCCAATGACTTTTCTTTATTCTTAGAGTAAAACTAGGCTCTTTACCATGCACTACAAGCCTCTACATCTGACAGCATCTATATGCTTTTCTGACTTCATTCCAAATAGCATTCCCCCAACTCCTAATACTTAGCCACAGTGAATTTCCATTTATTGCACAGAAAGTAAAATTTGAACTTGACATGAGACTTAAATGCATCCTTTGCACTTGAAAACTTTTCTTTCAGATCTTCATTGAGAAACTTCTTGAAATCATTAAAAAAATTCCAACATCTAATTCTGAAAGGATATTTCATAACACAATAAAAAATACCGCTCAACCATTCTCTTCCACATGTAATTGTTTATCGTATCACCATTTGAATTAGTTTTCTTCCTGGAAGTCATCATTATCTGAAATGATCTTGCCTGTGTGTTTTGTGTATTAACTAAATATCCTGTTACATTATAAATCCTATGATAGCAAGAACCTTATCTATACATATTAACCCAGTTACAGATTAAAAATAAGCATACCAGGTTTAAGGAATCTCGGTACATGATTGATATTAGTCGAAGTGATGAGTTCAAGTATGATATTACATACAGATAGTAAGCTGATTATGAGTTTTCTGAAAACTCAGATAAAATAATTTAGATTAAATTTTATAGACAATAGAAAAGTGGTTTACATTTTGCTTTAAATTCACAATAAAAACCTTTTTTAATAATTTACACAACTTTACTTTCCATGGCCTGAGAATCTAATTATTAAGTCTTAAACATGACTATTTCAAAAGTAAGCCTATTTCAAAAGATGTGTGGGACAAAAAGTATATGCATATCTATAAATGTACTATATTTTAATCTCGTGTAAAAAATGAAAACATATTTTAAATAGTAAAAATATTTTCTTCATGCCACTATAAGGTGTCATTTTAAAAATCGCTTTCACAATTTTTTCGATGGAGAGTTTCCATTGTGTTTTTGCCTCAGAGTGATAAAACACTATTTGGCCTTTACTCTAGGGATTTATAATAGATATTTGCAATAAAGCAATTCAACCATAGAATACACCTGCCAAAAAAGATGGGTAAATGACTGTTGTATAAGTTCCCTGAATTTTTTTGTAAGTTATCATAACATTTCCAACTTTACCAATATAATCACAATTATGCAATTACTTAGTCTCCTTTTTGTGGCTGTTTTTAAGAAAGGCAAAATTATTCTGCCTAGCAATCAGAAGGAAGCTATTCCACACATGCTCAGAGTAGACATTTAAAGCAATAATGTTCAAGAAGAAAAAGTGGTAATAGAATGACTTAGAACAATTTGAATAAAAAACAAAGAATGAACCAATAACTGAACATATTTTCCAACTGAAGATTTTTGTCCTTATATCCAGCTATAGGCAGCAAGTTTAATTCTTCCTAAGATGTATTTACCAATAATAGATGACAGATAGATAAGTAGATAGCTGGATAGGTATTATGTCTAAATGAAACAGTCACATCTACTATTTGTTGAATTAGCACTTTACATTAAAATGTATCATTCAATTTTGAACACAAATCACATAGACACATGAAGGAGAAATATTAAAAAATCAATATAGCATGACGTTAATGAAGTCGTCAAAGACAAAATGTAAACTTACATAACATATATCCTTATCACAAAATAATTGTATTTCAGAACTAAAGGTCGCATGGTGATGTTCCAACTCAAACACCAATTTTACAGCCAAACTTGACATAGACACAAAGATACTTAATGCTGAACTTAATAGGCGGTGGAAGCTAATATAAAAACCATGCAATGTATAGAAAAGCATTAATAAGAGATTTTCAATGTAATGTAAACTATTAACATGTACTCTACAATAAGAGTATAGCTAGTTAAGGTATCTTGTGTGCTTGTTTTTCTTTTTCATCAATGGAACACATTTGTATGTCTCTATATTTCTAGAAATGTTTTATATAATATTTAAATCTTTAGTTATGTTAGCTACTGGCTTAACTTATGAATGCCAAGATAGATTGGTAGAAGACACAGCATGTGGGTAAACCACAAAACCTGGTGGTGGTTTTATGGTGTGCTTTGAATTCTAGTGTACTAAATATAAAGAAAATACAAGCATGAATTTATTACAAGTAGTATTTAAAGTTGCTGTTAACAACACTAATTGTTTGCTCTCAATAAAACTGTGTTACTATTGCACTCATAAGAACCCCCTTGGGAAGACAGAAGTGTGTGTGTGTGTGTGTGTGTGTGTGTGTGTGTGTGATTGGTATTTTCAGTTATTAGAATTTCTTACAGGTTATTGCTGTAGGTTATTAGAGAATAATCACTGAAAGCCTAAAGAGAAAGATGTTTGAGGGTAGTACAGAGTTGGGGATTGACATTATCCACTGTCCATCTCTGCCGCCCCTGCAAACCAATAGAATTGTTTGGTGATGTATTGAAAGAGGGGTGTGGAGTGCAGATGATAGAAATAGAATAAACTGAACATTTTATTTAAATTATTCTTTCAATTTTTTTGTTGACTGTAATTTATATCTCAGCAAGTGGGATTTTGGTAAGTGGTATTCTGCTTGAAATTATGTGATTAAAATGCTTATTTTAATCCAGAAATAAAATCCAAAAAAATAGCAACGATCTGATGTTTCTTATAATATCCTTTATGAATATTACTGGAAGTCTTTTTAATAAAACTTATAAATTATTTTAAATAATAAACACTTCAACAATAACAAAGAGACCAAAGCCCGTAATAATTAAGACTTCATTGTGTAAACAAAATTAAAGGTGAGAAAATTACGTTTATTTACCAGGAAAAGAGATAAAAATAAATTATGATAACTAGATAGATACTATAATGTATGCCAAAAATTTCCATAAAAATAGATACTATGAATATCTTCTCCTGTTTTCCTTTGTGGTGTGTAAGTGAATAACTGATTCTACTGAATATAGTTTATATGTACTTATTATTGGATTTCTACCCAAAATAACAACATAAATATGTTCTTGTGACTGAATCTGTTGGGAAATAAGAGTACAAAATAAGAGTACAAATTAAGAATAGAAATGTTCTTGTATTGGTTCAGAGAAGTTAGAAAGCCCATCTTTTTAGAAAGGGATCAATATGAGGAGTATATCTCAGTAAGTTTTCAGAAATTTGTATTCATAGGGGAGTCATAAGAAAAACTACTTATTTTATTGTCCGTAAAATAAATTACAAATGGAGGAGCTAAACCCTACCTCAGTACTCATTTTGGTAAATAGCACTGTACTACTTACATGCGGTCTATTTATATATATAGTACTGTGATGAAGAAACCAGAGGAAGTTGTTGGATAATAAAAATAATTTTTTATATTTTACATAAATTTTGAGAATGTTACAGAAATTGGTAAATGGATTGCAAGGAGGGGAGGGAAGGAATAAAAAGAAACATTCTTTGAAAGAAATAATTTCAACAGGATCTTGAGAGAAAAGATGAAAAAGAAAGAAAAGAAAGAACATGATCTTATTGAATAAAAGACCATTTACAGAAAAGATGAAAATGTTTTTCAATCCAGAATGGATTCTTAAAGTCAATAATGTTTGAGATTTTTTTACAAACTATATTTATTTTTTTTCCAACTTCTTATTCTGTATTTTCTCCTTTCCCATACTTCCAAAGTCTCCAAATTTTTCTCATGATGGTTTCTCTATCTTGTAGCACATAGGAAAAAGACAAAAGCTGATTTGAAGGATAAATAGTGTTCATGCTACTTAAAATTAGATGAAACCTTATTAATTAATTTCCTCAATTCCATCATGTCTTGAGAAGATACATAATCCCATTAAATCAAGAATTCATTGTTTACATTATAATCTATTATTATTTGATGTACTTAATAGTGCATGCCTTATATATCTGATGTATATTAAATCCAAATATATTGTTTAGAGATCCACTGTTACTTATTTTGAATAAAAAATATAAGAAAAGGGAGTATAAATACATATTATATGTGTGTGTATTTACAGAAGGGATGTGAGTATAGAGTGTATAAGCAAATCCATACATTATACCTGCATATTCCAAACTATACTCTCTTCCCTTACTTATTCAGGCAAAATTTTATATGTCAATAGAATCTAAATTATAAGCACACAATGTAATTGATATGTTACTAAAATGCCAGGAGTTTGAGCTAGGTCTCGTTGCTCACCACAAAGAAAACCAGTCACTGAGACAATGAGTATTACCAAGGAAAAAAGCTGTATTTGGATGCTGCAACTGAGGAGACGGGAGGTAAATCTTAAATCTTTCTCCCCAACTGATTAAAACTGGGCCTTTTCTAGTGGAGAAGGAATGTAGCTACCTGAGGGAAAACAGGAATTAGAGAGGAGTAAGGAAGAAGAGTTTGTCAACAGGAAGCAAGCAGTCAGTTAGGAAAACAGGAATTAGAGAGGGTAAAAAAGTAATTTCAGTTCCTGGATACCATCTAGGAGGCTTGAGGGTCAGTTTCCTGAGAAAGGAACTCAGATAAGACAAATGTAAGTTTCAAGCTTTAAGACCAGGAGGGTCGATTTCTATGTTCGTCCAAAAAAAACACCTATGGTATAATTGATCTGGTTTCAGATACAGATCAGAGAGTAGAGAAAAATACTTTTTTATGCATTATGTTGCATTTAGAGATAGTACCTACGTTAAGGTTTGAAAGTGGATTTGGTTTCTTTTTGCTCGGTAACCGTTCAACCAAGAAACATGCTGGCAATTTTCAAAAATAAGAACTAAAATTGAAAAAGTATTGTGAGAACGGAACAGAGTGGTGCTTAAAAAGTGTGAGTTTAAATCTCAGATTATTCACTGTGGATATTTGTGGATTATTGGAATATTAGCATCCTCAAGTATCTACTTCAGAACAGGGTCTTTGATTTAATGATTTGTGATTTAATTGATTTTTATGTGGCACACTCCCTTTATAAAAAGGGAGACTCAAGTTGGGACTCATGCATTTTTCTTTCTCGGATGAAGTTATTTCAATATTTCACTTCCTGAATGGGAAAACTGATTGATCTAAAGGTACCCTAGGTGATATCAGGAACTATCTTGAAGATAAGCATCACTTTTATAATGTAAGAAAACCCTGTTCTGTATTTGTGTTGTAACTGATACACTTTTATGCATTTAATTTCCATCTCGAAGGCCACCCAGGGTCCGTGCTTACACCTGAGTATTTTAAAACTGCTATCATGGATTCTGCGAAGATAATGCTTCCAAGGCTAGTTAAGTTAGAAATAAATCATACACCTTTGTAGTAAAGGTGAAATATGCCAGTAATTCTGTTGGTAGTCAATTTTGTAATTACCTGCAAAGGAAATTATGCAGACCGCAAAAGGAAATAAATATGTGCAAACTCAATAATCAGATGTATTGTATTCACAGGCTATAGTGTGGCTTAATCATAGCTATACATTGTTGTATTCCATGAATTATTCTGAACAAATTTCACGATGAGTCAATATTGAGATAGCCCTAGCACATTAAGATGTATGATTCTGAAATAGTATAGTGAGTGGAATTTTATTTTTATTAGTTAATTATTAAAGTTTCCTAGAAAACTGTGAGAGACGAGAATAAAAAAAAATGGGGAAAAGGAGATGGAAGAAATTGGAAGAAGTCAGATACTCAAACACAAATATTACTATATATGGACTTACTATTATAGGAGGCTAATTATGAATTTCCTTATCAATTAGGAAGGAAAACTTTTATGTTTATATATCTTCAATAATTCAGCATATACAGAAAACTTAATCAAGAACCTGGCTTTGAAAATTCCTTTAAAAGTATACCATTAAAATAGTATATGATTAAAATAGTTATTCTTATTAATGCTCAAATGTGGAAAGAAAAGATGTCTGTTATGCTAAACAAATTAATCCCTCTTTTACAAAGATAAAACACATGATTTCCCTGTGAATGCTTTTGTTGTTGTTGTTCTTAGGTAACTCTCAAATGAACAATCTTCTAGGTGTCAAAAATTTTCTAAATAACCACTGCAATTTGAAATGGTCAAGTCAGTGTTAGACCAATTAAAAAGATAAATAAAATAATGATAGTAACAATAACAATAATAAAATAACCCAGCATTCTTCCAGAGGTAGCACAAACTTATTAGTGGACAAACTAAAGCAATATTGACAATGTGCTTATTTTAGGTCAGCAAATTTGTGGCCAGGAGATTGATCTCAAAGCAAATTTCACAAATCCAAAACTGAAGAAATTCCTATTAAATTTTGAAAAGCAAAGCAAAGGATGCAGCTGTGATAGAACTTCTGAACTCATTAGGGTTTCGTACTGGCTTAGAATACAGGCTTATAAAACCCATATATATGTCCTACTCTATATAAACCTATCCTTATATACAGACAATTGTTCAGATAATAACTAGACAAACAGAAAGACTGGGAAAAAATTCATGCTCTGTCAAACTGAAACTATCCTAATTATCCCATAGAATTGATGTTTGTAGTTTCTTTTGAATAAACATAGAAGTTGACCTTCCCAGTCTTAAAACTTGAGAAAGTTACATCTGGCTTATTTGAGTTCGTTTCTCGGGAAACAAACCATAAGACCTCCCAGATACTGTAAAGAAACTGAGACTTACCAAGTCACCATATCTGGACAATGAGATACCAGACCCCTCATTCATCATGACTGCCTAACCAACCACATGCTTCCTATTGACAACTATCTTCCTTACCCCTCCCTTATTCCTGTTTTCCCACACATGGCTACATTTCTTTCTTGCTATATAAACCCTTAATTTCAGTCAGTTGAAGAGATGGAGTTAAGACTAATTGCCCATCTCCTGGGCTACATCACCTGAATAAAGACTTCATCCCTGGCAATACTCATTGTCTCAGTGATTGACTTTCTGTGTGGCAAGCTAATAGGACCTAGACTAAAGCCCTAGAATTTCAGTAACAAAATTGTCATTAAAAAATAAGCACAAATATATTTGACAATATAACCAAAAATTCCTTGAAGATTTTATTCTTATGACAAATAAAATAAGACTAATACCAAAGGACTCAAAAAAGTATTCAGAGTTCAGATTCAGTGTAAGAATTGCCTCACTATTTTAAGCAAGGTGTTCTTGAGCAAGTAGAGACTCAGTGAATCTCATTCTGAAACTGAGTCCTAGTGTGCGTCAGCAAGAATATCAATCAAGTCATAGTGAAATTTTTACTAATAAACACAAATCTGCCAGATCTTCCAGGAGCATACTTGTATTCAAACAAGAGTTACATTAAATAGCTTAATGCAGCAAAGAAGAATCCTCACTAGAGTAACCACGGTGTATTTCAGAAAGGCTGAGTGGGGAGGTATTCTCACAGAGTTTGGACTTGTGGCGAGTGATTCCAATCAAGGATCAGAGAAGCAAAGTCCACTTCATTTTTGTACCCAAAAATAATTTTTTGCAGTTTTTTTTTAATTGCAAAATCGCAACTACTTTTGCTCCAACCTAATACACTTGATGTTGTTCCCAAAGAAGGGCAGTTAAAGAGTTTAATATTTCAGTAATCTTAGTTCAAGATGTAGAAGGGAAGAAGTAGGGCTGGGGATACTATCTGTGGGACATCAACAATGTTCTTCAAGAATGGTTTCTTTGTTATGTTCAACTTTGGTGTGGGTTTTGCTATGTTCTATTTGAGACATTATTTTCTGTTGCCCTATTTATTTCTCTTTGAGAAATACTGTTAATGCTCTTTAGGAACATCTCATTCTGATTTTCAGGAGGACTAAATTTAAAACTCAGGCCAAATCACTTCTGCAACAAAGGTGACAATGATTGTGAATTTGAGAAATACAAACATGGCTGGCCGGGCGTGGTGGCTCACGCGTGTACTCCCAGCACTTTGGGAGGCTGAGGCGGGCGGATCACGAGGTCAGGAGATCGAGACCATCCTGGCTAACACGGTGAAACTCCGTCTCTACTAAAAACACACACACACACACACACACAAAATTAGCCGGGTGTGGCGGCGGATGCCTGTAGTCCCAGCTGCTGGGTACGTTGAGGCAGAAGAACTGTGTGAACCTGGGAGGCGGAGCTTGCAGTGAGCTGAGATCGCGCCACTGCACTCCATCCAGCCTGGGAGACAGGGTGAGCCTCTGTCTCAAAAAAAAAAAAAAAAAAAAAAGAAAAAGAAAAGAAAAGAAATACAAACCTGACCTGATGGCTCTCTTTCCCCTCTCAGCTTTAAAACGGATTCGCTGGGGTGTTAAATGCATTTTTGATTTACAATACATTTTATTTATAATGGCTTTATTGTATATAATCTCATCGTAACTCAAGGAGTATCTGTAAATTGAGAAGTTTGATTCTTCTAAATGACAAAGATTAAAGTTATTTATTTGCCATCTATGAGATTTGTATGAATTTTGGCAATTCAATAATGTAGAACTGACCATTCCACTTACCAAATTCTATAGGGTTTCCTGATCTTCTTCCAAACTTGTAAAGCTTTTTCTACTACTCTTCAAACCAAGCATTAAAGCCACCATGAGGTAAAAGTAGACCCAGTTTATTTTCTACAATATACTGAATTTAAAAAGTCATTAAAAACATTTTAGCAACCACATCTCTATCCTGAGTCTGTAAAATTATTTTCTTCAGAAAACTGACATCTCATCCGTGTTTCAGTGATGCTTGAATTCTTGCAGGATATTGGAGATATATATATATATATATTTTTTTCCCACGTCTAAAATGCTTGAGTTTTAAGCTTCGTCTGACCTGTTTATAAATAATGAAAACTAGGGCCCTGCAGTCTGCTCTCTTTTTTCTTTATCAACGTTTAATGGAAAGGGGGGAGGGAAAGGAGAATGCATGCTGTTAGCTATTATCTTTACAAATGACTTGTTAGCCTTTTATTTGTCTGCTCATGCTTCAAACACTCAAAGGACATTTTCAGAATCTCAGTAGATGAAGGTTCAATCTTGAAATGACGTGACAGGCTGTATCTTCCTTAAGAGATTTTGACACGATATTAAGCCATAGTTATAAGCCAATACTTGAATGGGAAGCCCTGGGGAAATCTTTTAAAGCTGGAACACAGCGTTTACAGCAGGAGGCAGGTGTCTGCACCAGTGAAGCAAACAACAATATGATATATTTAGTATTGAAAATGGAAGCAAAACTAGTGATTCTTTACACTGGGGACAATGGAAGAAGTTGAATGAGGGGAAAAAATCATCTTTTGGGACCCTAGAAAATGTTAATTTACTGACAGTATGAAATATGCTCTCATCACGACAGGTGCACTCAGAACCAGGTGCTGCTCTCAATATTGTCTTTGAATTTATGTGTTTCTTTTCAGTGATAGGATGTGAAGCAGCTGTACTGGCCATGTGGAGAGAAAGCAAAGAGCTTTTAATTAGCAATTAGGGAGCTGTTAATTTCTTTGGGGATCTCTCTCTCTCTCTTTCTCTTCTCTTTGTACTTTTACTAGATTCTTAGGAGTTTCTATATGTCTCCTAAAAGAAAATCAAGGGAACAACACGGTGGATTCAGGGCATGGGTTGTGTACAGTCGATGAGTAAATTTAGAAGCCTAAATAAAGTTTTTATGGAAACTAAATTTACATCCAAGTTATGTACTGCCTTGAATATTCTTTTACTGATAATATTGTGTCATTAAATTAAGTAATAAAATGTATTCATTGACATTGGGACTTTTTTTTCATGATGTAATTTTAGAATATAATTCTTTGTGTCTTTCATATAAATGATCTACACACATCAGTTCTTAATTAGTAGTCAATCATTATACCTAAGTGATACTAATATATATAACTATAAATATATTTACATCACTGTATATAGTACAGCTATGTAACAAATAAATAGGTGTGTAATCTAATAATACCTTTATTTTATAGACATGGGGAAATAAAATTAATAACTGCCATCTGAAAATTAGACAGATTTTTCGTTTTCCTCTAACCACTAATAATAATATATTTATCTTTCCAATTTCCATTTCTAGACTTTTAGGATTGATAAGAACTTGTAATATATATTCCAATATAGTTAATGCTTTAAATTATATTTTTATATTTAAAGCATAACACTCCTCTTTATTTTGATGTCTTTCCCAGATCAGCTTTCTCCTTCCTACAATACTTAGACAATCCAAACTTATACTACAAAAAAGCAATCAACAAAAACAATTTGTCTCATTGGTAAGTAAATTGTTTTAAATGAGTTTGTGTAATGGTATGGTCGTGTTTTAACAATGTTTAAAATTTTCTTCTACCTTTCTTTCAAAGGCTAGCTTGTTAATATTATAGTTATATTACCTGGAAAAGAACAAGTCATGTTAAGCTCTGTTGTGTTGGGAAAACTGGCTTGATCTGGATCTTAAAATTATATACCTTCAAAGTAGGCAGACAAGAAGGGACAAATTGCTATTAGAGAAAGAATCGGCCCAGGCAAAGTTAGACACAGGAATAGGGAAGGCATATCATGGGGTAGTCAGAAGTCTGGCCTTGCTGAAAAGTACGTATGAATGTTAGAAATTACTTTGAAGTGCATTTTATCTAACAGGACTTAACACTAATGAAAGATCTGGAAAATTACTTATCTGAGCTTGCACCTCATATGGTAAAAACTAAATAAAATTAAAATGGTGAGCTATAAAATTCTTACAGGAACCATGAAATGAGTAGTAAAATATAGCAAAGGCTTCAAAGACTAACAAACTTAAGTTTTAAGTCTTGGTAAATCCCCTACAGTTAGTAGCTATGTTTTATGATTTGAAAATGAGGACAATCATACCTCTATCACACACACAGTGTTGTAACAATATCAGTAATCTTTAATATTCTTTGAACCTTCATGACATCTCAATTTTTTTTTTTTTTTTTTTTTTTTTTTTGAGATGGAGTTTAACTCTTATTGCACAGGCTGGAGTGCAAAGGCGCGATCTTGGCTTATCGCAACCTCTGCCTCCTGGGTTCAAGCGATTCTCCTGCCTCAGCCTCCCCAGTAGCTGGGATTACAGACATGTGCCACCACGCTCAACTAATTTTGTATTTTTAGTACAGACGAGGTTTCTCCATGTTGATCAGCCTGGTCTCGAATTCCTGACCTCAGGTGATCTGCCCACCTCAGCCTCCCAAAGTGCTGGGATTACAGGCATGAGCCATCGCACTCAGCCCATCTCAAGCAAATCTTAAAGGTTCTTATTAACAAACAGCTACTAAAATAGGTTCTTTCTTTTTTTCTTTTTCTTTTTTTCTTTTTTTTTGAAACAGTGTCTCGCTTTGTCCCCCAGGCTGGAATACATTGGTATGATCTTGGCTCACAGCAACCTCCAATTCCTGGGTTCAAGTGATTCGCTTGCCTCAGCCTCTGGAGTACCTGGGATTACAGATGTCTGCCACCACACCTGGTTGATTTTTGTATTTGTAGTAGAGATGAGGTTTCACCATGTTGGTCAGGCCGGTCTCAAACTCCTGGCCTCAAGTGATCCACCTGCATTGGCCTCCCAAAGTAGAATAGACTTATTTAAGAACAGACTACATCAAAACTTAAAACTCATGTCCACTTTGAACCTCCTTTCATTCTCTAAGTAGAGGCCTGACCAGTGGCCTAGAGATGAGCAGTTGCAGAGGTGGATGTCGGGAGTTGCAGAAATGTGGATTCGTTCAAATACTGTTCTCTCTCTTCCCCACAGTGGACATTTGTGGTTACACCAGGGTTAAAGAAGAGAAAAGGGGGATAAGTAAAAGTGCAATTTTCCTTTTACTTGGCTGATGTGATAGGTGATACCGTCTCTTAAACCCTTTTCTCAATTCCTGCTTCTAGAACTTCAATCATAGCTTCTTTTGGTAGAAATTTCCTCACTCTAGCTGGCTGTCAACTTAGGTAGATTTCTTTTATCACAACTTCAGTTTCATTACCTTCCTCTGTCCATCTTTTCCCCAAGAAAATAAAACGTACCCTCGACCTTAGTAAATAGTGAACATGCAGCTTGGCTCATGCTCCCCTCTCATAGTGCCTTGTTATCATGAGTCACCTCCTGTCTTCAAAGTTTCCCTGTTGAGAAATAAATACCAGATCTTGTCTCCTCATCCAGTGAATGTGTATACAGGTATCGACAGTGTCACACATATATAGGAAGAGTGTGAGATAAAATGTCCTCTTATGTGGCAACCCCAGTGTCTATGGGAGACTTCCCAGGAATGCCCACCTTAGGCTGAGAAAAAGAATGGGGAGAAATGGCCGGGGCCAGTGGCTCACTCCTGTAATCCCAGAACTTTGGGAGGCCGAGGCGAGCGGATAATGAGGTCAGGAGATGGAGACCATCCTGACTAACACGGTGAAATCCCGTCTCTACTAAAAATACAAAAAATATAGCAAGGCGTGGTGGCGGGCGCCTGTAGTTCCAGCTACTCGGGAGGCTGAGGTGGGAGAATGGCGTGAACCCGGGAGGCGGAGCTTGCAGTGAGCCGAGATCACGCCACTGCACTCCAGCCTGGGCGACAGAGCAAGACTCTGTCTCAAAAAAAAAAAAAAAAAGAAAAGAAAAGAAAAGAAAAGAAAAACAAACAAAAGCTTGGGGAGATGTATAGTATTTTCCTGATAAAATGCCAGATCTCTTTGCATCTCTGATTTCCTTGAAGAATCTCCTCAGAAATCTAATCTACCCTTATTTGAACAGTAGTTGTGTGATAGAGCTAATAGAGGAATGAAAATCTTTTATATTTTTTGACTCACCAAATTTTGTTTAGCACCATTACTTAAAACCTGATCACAGTAGTATGCTTCATCTTCTATTTTGAAGCTCTAGTAAAATTTTGAAGCAACAATAAAAGTTCCCCAGCATATTCTGATACATATATAAAACACTTATGAACGGTTTACTCAGTGAACCATAAAAGTCTTATTCTACTATATGTAGATTTTAAGGGTCTCGAATTCTAATGAGACAGCAACATTTGTTTTTGCTATTCATACCAACAATGGATGAAAACAATCAAAATTCACTTTAAACTCATATGTTGTAATTCCTTTTGTATCATAATGTATGGTAAAGTAAAATAAAACATACAGAGACAAATCTCTGAAATTAAACATTTTATTTGAGAAGAAAGAATTGCAATTTGGAGCACACACATAGATTGGGTTGTCTTTGGTGTGTCCAAAGAACAAAGAGAAGGTTAGAGATTTTATGCAAAAAAGAAACGTGTATTCTTAGAGAAAGTTAATTGGCATAGTAAGGTTGTGGAGAGCTAGTAAGTTTGGATTAATGAAAGAGGACAATAAGTGAAACTATTACAGCTACAGCAGATCCATTAGATACTGGTTCTAGGTTACAGCAGACGGTTCTAGCAGCCAGGCTCACCCAAAATTGCACTCTTAGAGCAATGTTATATGCTCAGTACTTTATTCCCCCAAGCATCTTGACTGTGTTTTAGTTGGATGGGACAAGAAAGAACCAACTCATGATCAACTCTCAGAAGTACAGCAGAATACAAACTTATATTGATATTATTTTTTTTAAATTAAAATGATATTAATAAAACTGAAAAACTGAAATAAATGTGTTATTGGATTTTGTAAATATGTTATTCTAGATTTGGAATTTATTGTCCTGCTATGTTGTTTTTAAACAATTTTTTAGTATAATAATTAAAAAAATTTTTTTTGGTTTTGTTTTGGATTAAGAGGAATGCAAAATATTATCCCTTTCCATTATTGTATTCTCCTATTTATATGTCATAATAGTTATGGGGAGAGTTTTCTAAATAACAATGAGGTTATTAACAGTGTTTAAATGTAACAAAATTTAAATATTTTAAATATTTTATTTAAATATAATAATAATTTGCATGTATCTCATGAACTTGTTTCTTTTTGGAGCAGAAAGAAATTATAAATATCATATAGTTCAATTGTGTGTTTTTTTACAAAGAAAGAATTTGAGGAATAGAGAGAAAATGTCAATATCTAGGGTCTTATATTTAATAAACAGTAAATGTGAATTATAAATAAAACCTACAATTCTGGTACTCTAATAGTTCCGCTAAGCCATGAGTCTCCCAAATTAAGTGCTTCTCTAGGAAGCCTTATGGTTTCTTTTAATAAATTAACTTTTGTGACAGTATGATGTGTCCCTGTGTGATTATTGGTAGCTATTTAAATTATTAATTCAAAAACTTTTAATAAACACCTCATTTTCTAAAGTAGAACAAAAAGCTTCAACTTTTTTCTAACACAGCATCCAATATTTGCCATGAAGTGTTTCTGTCTTTTCAATGAATTTTTTATTCTAAGTTATTATAGAAAACATAATAGAAGCATGAACAGATCAACTGGTATTTAATTAACTAGAATTCCTAGGTGAATTGTGGTGGTGTTTTGCTATTTGTCAACATGAATGAATTTAGAAATTCAACATAAATATTTTAACAGACATATTTTATGAAATATAATAGCTAACTTTGAAAAACATGCAGTTTCAGAACAAAACTGAGTTGATTCATCTTATAGCAGGCTCTAACTTTTATGTTTTCAAAGCAGCAGTGATTCATGAGTAATTTGGTCCTATGGGTAAATATTAATTATATCAGATAAAACAAAATGTTTCAAAATGTTATAAACAGTATCCAAGTTTGCCTTTATCATAAAAATATATGAAACATTTATTGCAAGAAAAATAGTAAAATATACATTAAAACAGAAAAGCTTAAAAAATTTAAACTATCACCAAGTTTGCATATACATTTATAACTCTATATCACACCCATTATTTATAGAAATGTGTGTTTTAGAAAGGTCTTTCATAACAATATCTTATTTGACCACTGCAATAACCAGAATATTTAGGCATGGTGGAAGACTTTTTAAAAATTTTATACACGGAGTGAATCTCTGTTAATAAAATAACTACTTCTTTTTTTTTTTTTTTTTTTTTGGTCTTGCTAACATTTTTTTTTCTTAATTTTTTAGATTATACTTTAAGTTCTGGGATACATGTGCAGAACAGATTGTTACACAGGTATACACTTGCCATGGTGGTCTGCTGCACCCATCAACCTGTCATCTACATTGGGTATTTCTCCTAATGCTATCCCTCCCCTTGCCCCCAACCCCCTGACAGACCCCAGTGTGTGATGTTCCCCTCCATGTGTCCATGTATTCTCATTGTTCAACTCCCACTTATGAGTGAGAACATGTGGTGTTTAGTTTTCTGTTCTTTCTGTTCTTGTGTTAGTTTGCTGAGAATAATGGTTTCCAGCTTCATCCATGTCCATGCAAAGAACATGAACTCATCCTTTTTATGGCTGCATAGTATTCCATGGAGTATATGTGCCACATTTTCTTTATCCAGTCTATGACTGATGGGCATTTGGGTTGGTTCCAAGTCTTCACTATTGTGAATAGTGCTGCAATAAACATACGTGTGCATGTGTCTTTATAGTAGCATGATTTATAATCTTTGGGTATATACCCAGTAATGGGATTGCTGGGTCAAATGGTATTTCCAGTTCTAGATCCTTGAGGAATCACCACACTGTCTTCCACAATGGTTGAACTAATTTACACTCCTACCAAAAGTGTAAAAACATTCCTATTTTTCCACATCCTCTCCAGCATCTGTTGTTTCCTGACTTTATACTGGTCGCCATTCTAACTGGCGTGAGATGGTATCAATGTGGTTTTGATTTGCATTTTCTCCAATGACCAGTGATGATGAGCCTTTTTTCATATGTTTGTTGGCCACATAAACGTCTTCTTTTGAGAAGTGTCTGTTTATATCCTTTGCCCACTTTTTGATGGTGGTGTTTTTTTCTTGTAAATTTGTTTAAGTTCCTTGTAGATTCTGGATATTAGACCTTTGTCAGATGGATAGACTGCAATTTTTTTTTTTTTTTTTTTTTTTTTGAGGTGGAATCTTGCTCTGTCACCCAGGCGAAGTGCAGTGGCCCGATCTTCGCTCACCACAATCTCTGTCTCCCTGGTTCAAGTGATTCTCCCGCCTCTTAAACTAGATACAATTTGTTAATATTTTAGTAGGTACTTTTAACAATGGGAAAAGTGTTTTTAATACTAAAAAATTAAAAGCCACCAGCAGATTAGGAAACTAAGGTTCAGATAGCATCAAATACTTATGTTCTACAATATAACGTTACTTCTAACATAAATTAAGGGTTAGTTTTAACCGTTGCTATTCTTTGCTGCCCTTCAGAATACAATTTAATCATTACTTTTTATATGAAGACTTTTCTCAATTGTATTTCTTCTCATTCTATCTTTTCATGATGGAAATGTTTATATTTTAAATTCTAATCATATTGCAGGCATTCTAATAACCACTTACCTTCTGTTATGGTAATTAGCCTTACTAATGTTACATTTGGTTGTTTTCATGTCATATATTGACTAAAAGATTAAATCATGGGTTGATTGCTAATTATTTGTTATCCCAAATTTATATAAAACCTCGCACATATTTTTACACGAGTTGATGTTGGCTAACCATTCTTACAAACACAAAGAGATGGGAAAGTATGTTACAATCCCAAAGAATCCTTCTTTCAATTCATTATAGAGACCCCATTGTTTGCCAGCTGGGCCAATATTTATGAACTGCGATTCAGAAGGGAAAAGAGGATCGAGGCCCTTTCTGAGTTGAAGTTGCAAGATGTAATGTGTCTGCACTAGCTTGTCATATGTTTCTAGTCATGTAGTGAAAGATGATTTGAGAGAACAAAGAGCAAAAAGAAGCAGAATAGTCAAAAACGGAAAAAAAAATGCTGTCAGGAATCAGGCTTCGGGACTGAGGTGTTTTGAGGTCTTAGTTGCTACATTGTCCTTCCTATAGTTTAGTTACATGAGCCAATAAATTATTTTTACTGCCTTTTTACATAAGCCAACATATCTTCAATTTTGCACCAGCAAAGAGTTTGAGATGGGTTATCACTCTGCCTCCCAGGCTGAAGTGTAGTGGCATGATCATGGCTTACTGCAACCTCCCGGCTCCCAGGCTGAAGCGATCCTCCTGCCTTAATCTCCTGAGTAGCTGAACTACAGGTGTGCACCACCACCCCTGGCTAATTTTTGTATTTTTGTAGAGACGGGTTTTTGCCGTGTTGCCCAGGCTGCTCTCAAACTCTTGAGCCCAAGCAATCCACCCGCCTCGACCTCCCAAAGCGCTGGGATTGCAGGTGTGTGTCATCGCACTCATCTGAGTTGTGCTTCTTTATATTATTAAAAAGAGAAAAAAATAGAGCTGGTAAAGATGTCTCCAGATCTCATAAGATGAGAATACTTTTCTAATATTTTTTTATACTGTGTTTTTCTTTTATAATTAAAGTCCCCAAATTGTATTGTCTTGTTCCAGTAAACATTCTTTTATGGTGCCATGTAACACACTTCACTGACAGATAATAATTGCTGATGTTGCAACCCATTATAGTTTTTTTCAAATAATAAAAACTAACATTTTAAAAAAGAATTTTTTTTTATAATAAAAACCAACAGCCAGTCATCTTCCCTCACCATCAAGTTGATAATTTAATATTTGTGTCAATTTGTGAGGTATTTCATAATTGACTTTTTTTTTACTCAACCATGTATAAAGTTTAACCATGTAAAACTATAAGAAAAATTTTCATTAGATACATATTAACTTCATAATTCATGTAGAAAATTGGTGACAGGAAACAATATGCTTATTTTAATAGTAGAGGAATTGAAAGTCAAACAATAAATGTGAACTTCATTTACAGCTAAGGCAGAAATGTCAGTAGAAAAGTACAATTTGTATTTTTTATCTATTAATTAATTATACATAAATAAAAGAGATGTGGTATATTTTAGGATATTTGAATTTTGAAGATAATGTTACAGACCATTTCCAGGACTTTCCAATAAAATTTCAGTCAATAATTTAAATACAGATACAGATCTTCCTGTATAGGTAAAGTGATCTGAGGAAGTTGATTAATTTTCAGTTTCCGTATGTTTTTGTAAATTCTTATATTTGGCATAGCAAATGGAAAATTTTTGGTAACAGATAATCACAACATCCTTTTGGATATGCGTATTCTACTTGCCACATCTTACTATTTTTAAATGTGCCACATTTTACTTTACACATTCATATATTAAAGTTTAAATATTATTAGTTTGCCCATCAATGAGAAAAAGAGAACAATTAATTGAAATTGCCATTTACTTATTTTTCTCTAACATTCTACAACATTTATTGAATAGATTCTTTGATGCATCTGAGGGATAAATGGTTGAAAAAGATGCATTTCTTTCCCTTATGGTGTGTTTAAAAAGTTAGAAGAAAAAATTACAATGTAGTGTGATAAACGTAATTGATGAGAGGGGAGAGAGAGAGAGAGAGAGAAGGAAGGAAGGAAGGAAGGAAGGAAGGAAGGAAGGAAGGAAGGAAGGAAGGAAGGAAGGAAGGAAGGAAGGAAGGAAAGAGAAGAAAGAAAGAAAGAAAGAAAGAGAAAGAAAGAAAGAAAGAAAGAAAGAAAGAAAGAAAGAAAGAAAGAAAGAAAGAGAGAGAGAGAGAGAGAGAGAAAGAAAGAAAGAAAGAAAGAAAGAAACAAAGAAAGAAGAAAGAAAAAGAGAGAGAGAGAAAGGAAGGAAGGAAGGAAGGAAGGAAGGAAGGAAGGAAGGAAGGAAGGAAGGAAGGAAGGAAGAAAAAGAAAGAAAGAAAGAAAGAAAGAAAGAAAGAAAGAAAGAAAGAAAGAAAGAAAGAAAGAAAGAAAGAAAGAAAGAAAGAAAGAAAGAAAGAAAAAGAAAAGAAGAGAAAGCAAAGCTTAAAAGGACACTGATTTAAACCCGGTATAGGCAGCGCTAGATTCACAGAGAAGATGACACTTCAATTATCTTGAAATCAAGCAAGTTTTCTTGAGAACTTTGGGGGAAAGAGAAGACAAATATGAAGGATCCAGAGAATGTTATTCGAAATTGCTTTAATTAGATGGACATCTTATTCACTAGTATTAGAAGGAAAAAAGAATGAGTGTGGCATTGATGCATTTTTAGGTGAGGAGGGATGAGTGAAGATCATTTGGTTTGCACTGTATACATCAGTTTTTTGGGGAAAAATGCAAGGAAATGACCCAGAAGTCTGCATATAACAACATGAAATAATAGTTACATGACAATGATAAAGTCAGATGGCCTAAGCCCCAAAGTAGAATGAATTAATGAATTAATTAATTTGCAAGAAGCTAAAACAAAAACAAGAAATTGCATTGGAATGTATCAAAGAGAACATAACCACTGAGCCCCTGCCTCCCAGCCTGACCCAGCACCCGTCCAGCCCTAGGATTGTACTAGCAACAGAAGGATCAAATGTCCTCAGGGAAAAGCCAGTTTAAGTCCTGACCATTTTATTGAAAAGATATGCAGATGTTCGGCATGACTCAAAGGGAGAAGTTAGATTGGAATACTGTATTTCTCACAAGAAGAGGCTTTGAAGGATTGAAATAAGCAATACTAGCAATAGTTTAGAGCAGAAGTTAATGGCTGTTTGTTCAATGTCTGAAGCGATCAAATGCCACCTTTGGAATTGCGATCTAAAAGGAAAGTAACTTCAACATGCTTAACTAATGGTGCAACTAATGGCTAGTCAGAAATTTACTCTCATACTAAAGATCTTCAGGGTTTCTTCAGAGTTTTTCCTAAAAATGTCAAATATTGTTTTTAATCTCTAGAGATCTATTCACCTGCTAAGAAATAAAAACGGAAAAGCTTCTTCCAATAAATCTCAAATATAATGAAAATCATATTAGTCTAGGAGAAATTATTTACTTTTTATTTGGACTTGTAGAAAGTAGTTTTCTGTTGTTTTGCTTATTTTTGCCTGAAAGAGGTTCCAATACAACCCCTAGAGCCACATTTTAGAAGACTACCATCAAAGGGAATCTGCAGGACAGTTCTTATTTCTTTTAAATTCTTTTCAGTTGAACCCATATTCAAATACTTTATTGTTCAGTAAATATACAATGCTCTTTCTCTATTCTCGAACACCCAATCTGGGTATCTAAAAATATGCCTCATTCTGGTCTGTCAGATATGTGTAGCTGGCCAGATGTGGTGGCTCACGCCTGTAATCCCAGCACTTTGGGAGGCCGAGGCAGGCAGATCACCAGAGGTCGGGAGTTTGAGAACAGCCTGGCCAACCTGGCGAAACCCCGTCTCTACCAAGAAACACAAACTTAGCAAGACGTGGTGGCGTGCGCCTGTAATCCCAGATACTCAGGAGGTCGAGGTGGGAGAATCGCTTGAACCCGGGAGGCAGAGGTGGCAGTGAGCCGAGATCTCGACACTGCACTCCAGCTTGGGCGACCATGAGCCCCTGTCTCAAAAAAACCAACTGACCAACCAAACAAACGTGTTATCTAATTACACCTCTTTGTATATTTGAATAAATATGAGGAAAAATTAGTGCCAGATATTTCCAATTGATTCAGTCTTCGATGATGCATCAATTCTAAGTCTATATAGGGTAATTAAGATTTTGCTTTTTTTCATAGTCTGCACATATTTTTAAAGGTAATTTTAGAGCAGTTGAGCACTTCAGCACTAACAGTACTCTTTTTCTTGACAATGCTTACCTTGACATTTCTAAAAAGTGAGTGAATGAATTATTTCTGCTAATATTCAAGTAATGTCTCAGCATGATGAAAAAGATTCATGTTTAAGAAATTGCATGGAAATCTTTTAGATAGCAGGTGGCTACAGTGATCATAGGTCTCTGCAGAAAAAAAAAAAATGTTCACAAGTTAAATATGTAGGTAGGGCTCTCACCCATCCTTGATCTCTGCACTAGACTATTGATTTCATTAAGGATGCAGTATAGCCCAGAGTCTTTAAGCAAACACATTCCCCCCTTAAAAATCAAATAGAGGAATAGGCAAAGAATTCTCTTTCATCTATAAATTATGAAGCCAAGTTCAAGAAATTCAAACTACTTGAAAAGGAGTGTTTGATTTCTTATGTAATGAAATTGTAAAAAATAAAATAAAATAAAAACTCAATGCAGACTTACTCAAATGAAGAGGACTTTAATATTTTTAATACTAACCCAGGACTCTACATGCAACTGTTATCTGGAAATGAATTGTAAGGTGAACACATTATATAAGCAATCAGCAGCAAAGCTTAATCTCAGAATAAATGTTCATTGACTACACTTTCTTTTCAGGAAAAACAATTCTCATTCTGCACGCACACACACATACACACACACAGACTTCTTTGAGCCACCATCTTTCTCATTGTCTTTTCTCTGGCTGAGGGAAGAGATTGCTCTAAAAATGAGGAAACAAAACAAATTTTAAGTACATGCTAAATTTCTTTCTTTTATTCTGTTTAAGAAATAGCAAATCTTTAGTCATTACTTACTTTTAAATGATTAAATGACAGTACTGACAAAAATGACTACTTTAATATATTCATAGGCTAGTTTAATATAAAATAGTTCTATATCCTGACAATATCCCTTTAGAAGACAGTGTAAATTTGTTACTTTAAAGCCATTCACAATCTTTTTCACTCCTTTTTTCCCCTACCTTTTAGGTGGCAAAATTAATATATCTACCTTCTCACATGTGCACATAAGATGGTCATATAAAAGAAATCTAGTCAAAAAAGAAAAGGTAAAAGTGCTTTAGTAGAACATAGTTCAAAATGCTATTACCAAAAATAATAAGGATACATTTTTTATTAAGAGAAAATGCTCTTTTTCTTTCCTGGGACACAGAACAAATGAAGAGTCACAGCACATCTCTTGTTTGTGATTGGAAAGCCACAAATTAATGACAAAAGGGCAGAAGTGAAAAATAAAAGAATATGTGTCCTTTGTGATCCATTTGAGCCTTGGGCAGCATATCTGTAGCCTAGTGCTTTAGCATCTAAACCTCACCTAAAGTTTAGATTTTAAAAATTTGTAATTATTTATGCTACTATAGAGTGTTCTCTGTTTGCTGCAAAAATGCAATTAACATTAAATGGCATACTCCATAAATAAGAGGACCTTTCCTAAATTGAGCTATTACTTATTTCTTCCATTCAATTCTGCAGTAATGTTGGAAAAAAAATAGGGTATAATTTTTTTGGCTTTTTAAAAACGTTTTATAATTTGACACAAGCCTACCCCAATAATATGATTCCTTTCAGAGTTTCTTTTATGATAGGTGAATCACTTAGGCTTGTTACTTTTCTAGGAATAATGCTTCTACTATTTTTACGGGGTTCATACCTTCTTTCAAACACTCACAATCTTTCACAAACCACACTCAAAACACTCTACATGGGAGACAGGGATGGAGAAAAATAAAACACCATAGCAATTTAGTTATTTATACATTATTAACATTATTATTATTGTTATTGAGGAAAAGACTTTTAGAAAAATAATTCGAGTAATAAAAGCTATTTTTTAGATATGTGATCTAGACTTGCAGAAAGAATACAGTTGATTTATTTAGAACATGCCAATTGCTACATATATTTGATATAACTTCTTGTTTAGATGGACATAATCTCTTATTTATATGATATCCATGTAATGGTATGTTTAATCATTTTACTATCATATTAACAAATTTCTTATGAATAAAAACTCATTTACTTGCTTTGTTTAGATAAGCTTATATCTCATTAAGTACATATGAAATCGGTTGGTTCTGTGTACTGAATGTAACATATATTACATAAAATTATCATTCAAATTATGAATATTTAAAAGATTTGGTTTATACATAAAATATGATATACATAACATATACTCATTTGGATTATTGGTGGATGGTTGATCTTTGTGATCTTTAAGTCACTTTCAAGCCTTGTTCTCAGTAGTTTAAAGCAACTTTTTAAAATCTTTTTGAGACAGAGTTTCACTCTGTTACCCAGGCTGGAGTGCAGTGGCAAGATCTTGGCTCATTGAAACCTCTGTCTCCCAGGTCCAAGCGATTCTCCTGTCTCAGCCTCCAGAGTAGCTGAAACTACAGGCCCACAACCATGCCTGACTAATATTTTGTATTTTTAGTAGAGATGGGGTTTCACTGTATTGGTCAGGCTGGTTTCAAACTCCTGACCTCAGAAGTGATCCACCCACCTGGGCCTCCCAAAGTGCTGGGATTACAGACATTAGCCACTGAGCCCAGTCTAAAAGCATTTTTTTTAAATCTAAAAGCATCCATGTATCTCTGTTTTATTTCTTTATTAAACAGAGTATTTTATTCCTATCTATTTCTAATATTCCATAATAATTCCATCTAAATGATCACATAAAAGCATGAAGTATTTAATTTTTTAACGTTTACTTTTTTGAATAAAACACCAATTTTGTTTCTTCTAGAAGTTCTGCAACAACAGAAAATGTGTGACAAAAATGCCAGAATTATTATAGTCTTCCTTTAGTTCCTGAATATAATTAAGAAAGAAAATTAACCTGCTAAGTTTTTCCAATGTTTGAATTTATATGAATTCACCTTCTCTGCAGTGACTAGATAGTAATGTTAATTTGAACATGGATGCAAAGTGTGTGCAGGCTAAAGGACAATTCAGCTATAAAAAGTCCTATTTCAGTAACGCTAAGCATTTCTGGCTTCTCATTTCTAGTGATTTAAAGAAGAAGCCTGCAGACTTTCTTATTATGCCTGTCACATCTGCCGTTATATCTCCATACCTCCGAAATGTCAGCAGCAATGCCTCTCAGTCCCCAGTTGCATCTGGTAGGTGATGATGTAGACCTAGTCATCCAGGATCCAATGATATAGCAACGCTTGTTCTTTCCTATTCATAAAGCAGTTTAACATTGCTAATAAACAAGAAGTTTTAAAAGGCATATTTTAAACAAAAAGGCAATTTGTTCTTGCAAATGAAAAAACAATAGATATAATAAAATGCCATATTTCCTTGTTACCTTAAGAAAAAAAAGGAAAAATAAGAATTACAAACCTTCCAACCCCAAATTTGTGTATTCCCATTTTGCCTTGTAACGTCGATGTTACCATATAAAGTACCTGTATAAATAGTTTTTGCATAATCCATTCTATTGCCTCTATATTTTACAACTTTCAATATATATTCACATAAATTTTTTAAATGAAAAAATTTACTTACTTTTAAAAAGAAAATTCATTTGGGATGACTTGGAAGTTTGTGTTTTTTTTCCATTTAGTTAGTGAAAAGATGAATTGGTTATTTTTCTTACGGCTTCTGAACACATAGTCACATGTCTATTCCTGCCAAGGATTTCCTAATAAAACACAATTATGTGCTAACTTGACTCTTATAAATTCAATACTGAAAGAAAAAATCTCAAAAAATAAAACCAAAATGAAACAAATTATCTAAATAAAATACAGTTTACTCAGTTATATTTGAAAATATTTTTAAATTTGAAATATAAAATATTTTTATATATGAAATACACGTAAAGAGGAGGTACACAGTAGTGACTAAGCTTTGATAGTGGTAGAAGTCTGTCACAAACAGCTGGTGTTTTTAACCTCAGCTCCACCACTTATAAACTATGCAGTCTTGAAGCCTCAAGGCCCCAAAGTTCCCCATTGGAAAAGCAATAATTTTAACAATTGTCATGTAGAGTCAATGAAAAAATTCAAGGATAGTTTCTCCCTTGAGTAAGTGCTGAATAAATACTAGATGTTGATATTATTTTCCTTTTTATAAATTAATCTCAGTTCAAATTTTCTTTACAAACTGAAGAGACTTAACAGAGTTTAGAGTTGTTTACAAGCTAGATGTCTTCTGGAACTTCCCCATCAAATATACAAAAAAAAAAAAAACAAAACAAACAAACAACAAAAAAAAACACGTCTCTGGGGAAAGCTACACCTCTTTATTTTATATTCACAAATAGCGTTGACAGATGAAATATGCCCAGTTAAATTTGAATATTTTACAATTAAATTTCCCAGATAAAATACATCCAATTAAATTTCAATGTCAGAAAAACAAGAAATAATATTTTAGTATGACCCAAATATAGCAAAGAACATGCTTACTATAGGTCATATAATTATTCATTGCTTATCTAAAATTTAAATGTAACAGACACTCTGTACTTTATTTGCTAAATCAGGCAACCCTTATCCACAATGCAATTAGCATTTAAGAAAATATTATAAGGAAATATGTTGAACTTGGTTTAAGGCAACCACAAAATTTATTTGACCATAGAATGTTTTTTGAAGTTAGCATCTATTAGTACATTGATGATCACAAATATAGAAAGGCTTTTTAATTTCATAATTTAATTTTACAGGTGAGAAAACTAAAAGAAGACACTTTACTGAGTTTGTCCTGACAGTAGAGGTCGGATGCTAGTCACCTTATCATCTAGGCTGCATTCCCTCCGTTCTTTTCAAGACAATTTTCTGTTCTTTTTAATTTTATCTTTTTTCAAGTAAGAGCTCTGAAGTAATAAATTCTCCTTGTTATAATATACTGATTTGTACATAATTTAGACATCAGTAACTTTTAGCATGTATTATCTTATTCACTTGATTCATGTCTACTTTTAAATGATCAACTTTTTAACAGAAATATATTGATTATATAAACTATGAAATTAGTAAATTTTCAACTAACTGTACTTGTTCATATTCAGAAACAGATTGGCTATACCTTATAAATTGAATACCTTATACACAGAAAACATTTAAAAAACAATGAAGTTTGTTATGGAAGCTTGGACAAAGTTGAATCAGAAATCCAACACTATAGTTTGATTTCTATCCACAACCCCTAATACGACAGTGCAAACAAACCAATAAATACACAAGAAAACATACTTTTATCTCAATAGAATTTTTGAAACACAGGAGTGTAAAGGTATGAAATGTGATTGAGAGTGGAGAACATATACTTTCAGGAAAGCTCTCTTTCTTATTTTTCTATTTTAGTAAAAGCTAAATATTTAACATGTAACAAATGTTATACAATATTTTGATGAGGCTATTTTCAGACTTGAGGTAATTTTTACTTTGTTTTCGGAATTAATTGTTATGCTATTTTAAAAATATATTATTTGGTTGTAAAGTTTTAAAAAACGGGTTAGATAAAAGTTTCCATCTCAGTCATAGCAGAATAGGTTTTTTAAACTGTTTTATAAGGAAAAAAAAATGTGTAAGTTTCTTCTTGAGGCACTGCTTAAGAATCCCCATGCTAATCCAATTCTTATAATAATTTTGGCAGAGTCAAATGACCTATCCATGCAAAGTTTGTGTAAAGTTAAAAAAACAAACTTCTATTTAAAGTAGGAGTATATGAGAATAGCAGAATTTTTTTAAATGTTTACTTTCACTGTGTGGGTGTTCATATAACATAAGTAAACCACTCCTGGGTAGTTCAGGCAGCATGATGCATTTTTGAAGTTCATGTTTCCCTTGAAAATGTTTTAAATCCTATAGTGAAGATTAAATCCTTGATCCCTCTTGCACGAGATAAACTCTAGCTTCTCTAGAAGTTCAAAGCCAAAAGCTTACTTAAAATAAAAGGAGTATGACTCTTGAAATAAGCAGTTTTCCAGCCTCACTGTTTACTACAATTTCATAGAATGCCTAGTGTTATTTAAGCATGGTAATATTTGTATATGCTTTTCTTTGTAATCTTTACTCTTATAAGAGTTCCAGGGCTATGAATAACTATTTTCCAAAAAACTAATATCACAGTGAATTTACTTCCTTTCCCTAAAACATGTAAATATATAGGTAGGTTGGAAATTAATGTATAATGTTCTGGGAAATAGCATACAGATCTTTAGATGGAAATATGTCTTGTAGCAATAATTTATCATTTAAACATATATATTATCAATTTTATGTTAGTCTAAAACTTTGTTATTCATTTAAAAAGAAGGAAAGATTTTTCTCTTTGTAATAAATCTTTGTTTTCTGTATTTTGAGAAATTTATTTTTGGTCATTAGCACATTTTTGTCTTTGAAAAGTTGTTTTGAAGTAATTGGAATTCATGTGACTAAAGTCTGTAACTAAATTCCAAACTGGCTATAACTGGCCAGCTTTGGAAACAATAAAATACCTGTTATGAATGCAAAATAGAATAAATTAACAATGAAATTCTAATGAACCAAATTGCTATTAAAACTAATTCACTTAAATATATTTATTATCTATTATCATGTGGATTTAAAGATCACAAGTGCCTACTTTTATATCATATTATGTATTTATTATACGCGGTTATCAAAGTAAGCCTAGTTGGTAAACACTGAAATCTTTTTCAAAATAAGCAAATTATTCATCATATTATAAGATCCAATTATTTAGAGGAAAAATATTGAATGTTTAAAAATGATAGATTGTAGAATGTCTAATTACTGCAATATACTATTAATACTGTTTTAGATATAACTTAATCATAAAAAGAATGACTTAAAATCAACAGTGAAATATAGGGTTGCAAGAGTGGGATAATAATCTTTGCAACAAGATTGTGATAAATAACTCAAGTAAAACTGCACTATTTGTAGCAATAACTAGGATATATTAATTTATTAAGTAATCATTTTTAAATACAAAAACACTGTCAAATTCTGATGTTGATAATTTTCATAAGAAATGACACCAAGTGGTAAATATTTCAACAATCATACAACTAAAGAAACTGGTTGTTGATTCCCACAACACTTTGTTTTAAATAAAACTCTGTGTTCAATGTAGTATTGTTAATTCCAGAAATGAAAGTTAAACCATATGTTGACAATAATGATTTATCTGTGTAACAAAAATATTGATGTCTCTGAATATAAATCCATGTTTATACTAAAAGTAAGCATGTGTCAGTCAATTCATTCTTTCATATACAATTTTCCATAGTATCCATGTTTCATAATGATATTATATCCATGTATAATTTTTTAAAATTAAAAAATGCTTTTTACCTAGCAAACCATTTACCTAGTGGTGTTCATATAGCTTCTTTATATTAAAATACTGTCCAGTGTATTAAGTGTTAACCATAACAAATAATCACAGAAACCTTGTCGTATTGGCCAGGTATAATCACATAACACTGACCTGTTTTGCAAACAATTGAAAGAATAGTCTTGGTTGTTTTAGAGGCATGGTGTCTTTGACAAAGGAGGAGGTAATTTATCCAGTTATCCAATGTGTTGTGTTGTGGTGATTTATAGAAATAATTAGATACAAGGAAAGATAGCTGGATTAAGAAGAAATCTTTTCTCTAATAAAGCTTTTATGAGAAATAATTTATGCATTTATGTCAAGAAAGAAAGGTGAAAAATCAGAAAAAAAGATGAAAATTATAAGGAAATAAAACAGGAAGTTCAAGGAATGAAGTGAAAAAATTGAATTTTTTTTTTTTTTTTGAGACAGGGTCTCGCCCTGTCACCCAGGCTAGAGTGCAGTGACACAATCACTGTTTACTGTATCCTTGATCTCCCTGGCTCAAGCAATTCTCCCACCTTAGCCTCCGGAATAGCTGGGATTACAGGCACAGGCCACCACACCTGGCTAATTGTTTTGTATTTTTTTGTAGAGACGGGTTTCACCATGTTGCCCAGGCTGGTCTTTCTTTTTTCTTTCTTTCTTCCTTTTTTTTTTTTTTTTTTTTTTAATACTTTAAGTTCTAGGGTACATGTGCACAACGTGCAGATTTGTTACATATGTATACATGTGCCATGTTGGTGTGCTGCACCCATTAACTCGTCATTTACATTAGGTATATCTCTTAATGCTATCCCTCCCCACTCCCTGCACCCCAGGACAGACCCTGGTGTGTGATGTTCCCCATCCTGTGTCCAGGTGTTCTCATTGTTCAATTCCCACCTACGAGTGAGAACATGCAGTGTTTGGTTTTTTGTCCTTGTGATAGTTTGCTGAGAATGATGGTTTCCAGCTTCGTCCATGTCCCTACAAAGGACATGAACTCATCCCTTCTTACGGTTGCATAGTATTCCATGGTGTATATGTGCCACATTTTCTTAATCCAGTCTATCATTGATGGACATTTGGGTTGGTTCCAAGTCTTTGCTATTGAGAATAGTGCTACAATAAACATACGTGTGCATGTGTCTTTACAGCAGCATGATTTATAATCCTTTGGGTATATACTTAGTAATGGTATGGCTGGGTCAAATGGTATTTCTAGTTCTAAATACTTGAGGAATCACCACACTGTCTTCCACAATGGTTGAACTAGTTTACGCTCCCATCAACAGTGTAAAATTGTTCCTATTTCTCCACATCCTCTCCAGCACCTGTTGTTTCCTGACGTTTTAATGATCACCATTCTAACTGGTGTGAGATGGTATCTCATTGTGGTTTTGATTTGCATTTCTCTGATGGTCAGTGATGATGAGCATTTTTTCATGTGTCTGTTGGCTGCATAAATGTCTTCTTTTGAGAAGTGTCTGCTCGTTTGCCCACCTTTTGATGGGGTTGTTTTTTCCTTGTAATTTTTTTTTTTTTAGACGGAGTCTCACTCTGCACCTAGGCTGGAGTGCAGTGGAGCCATCTCAACTCACTGCAAGCTCCGCCTCCCAGGTTCACGCCATTCTCTTGCCTCAACCTCCCAAGTAACTGGGACTCTGAACTCCTGCCACCATGCCCAGCTAATTTTTTGCATTCTTAGTAGAGACGGGGTTTCACCGTGTTAACCTGGATGGTCTTGATCTCCTGACCTCGTGATCTGCCCACCTCGGCCTCCCAAAGTGCTGGGATTACAGGCCTGAGCCACTGCACCCAACCTTGACCAGGCTGGTCTTAAATCCCTGACAGCAAGTGATCTTCCTGCCTCGGCCTTCTGAAGTGCTGGGATTACAGGCGTGAGCCACCCTGCCTGGCTAGAAAAGCTTAAAATGAAATGATGAGTCTATATTTAATACGGAATAAAGAAGTAAAGAAGTGGTCTCAAGCAGATTGACATTTGTGGTGGACATTCCATAGGATGAACTCCAGTGAATCATTGTATAATCCTCTCCCCTTGATTGTGGTGGGACCTGAAATTAGATTCTAGCTAATAGATGACAATGGTGATGGGAATGCCAGTTCCAGGGTTAGGTTATGTCACATTTTGTAATTAGGAGACTTCATTTTAGAATGCTGGAGAGAGCTATTCTCTTGTTAGCCTCTAAGAAGCAAGCTGTCATGTTTTGAGACATTTGAGGGAGACTCACCCATGAGAGGAAATTGTTGGTGGCTTCTGGGACATGAGGGTGCTTCCTGAAGAAGTCAGCAAGAGGCCAGGTCCTGGGTTGTAGAACAAGGAAATAAATTTTGCTCATCCCTAAATGAGCTTGAAGGGATATTTGTCTAAGTTAAACCTTCAGATGAAAATATAGCTTCTCTGACTCCTTAATTTCAACCTTGTGAGACCCTCTACAGCAGACCTAGCAAAGCCATGCTTAGACTCCTTACCCACAGAAATCGACATAATAATTTTGTATTCCTAAATTATTAGGTTTATGGTAATTACACAGCAATTGAAAAATAATATGGTATTTTCGTGTAGATGTAGATGGTTAGTTTGTGGGGACATTTAAGTCATTAGTCCACATAACCTATTTTCCTCTGTGCACATTTACTGTTCAAATTAGAAAGTTCAAAGTTATTTTCTTCTTTCTGACGATTTAGAAGACAACAACCTCCCTAGTGAGTAAACCTTAAGTATAGCAACAGGATATTAAATATATTTGAAGTATATGCACAGCTTGCTGTTGTACTCATTTCATTTTTAGTGTAGTATAGCAAGTTTAACTGCCTGATGCCAATTAGCCATAATGAGAATTATGGAACTAAACCACAGTGCACTACACTGAAAATTGAATCACTGAGTTTCTTACTGACTTCATGCTTTTTGTTGAAGGACATATAACTTATATTAAAGACTTCTCTTTTTTCCTACCTAAGAAACATTGGTTACCGTTATTTGAAACTATATTAAGACTGATTAACATATACAAAATTTAATTAATAAAATTACTTACTAAAGAAAAGACAGAAAAAAAGTGTATGTATATACCATGTACAGCATAATATTTTCAAGTATGTATACCTTGGGGAATGACTAAATCTAGCTGATTATCTTTCCCTAACATAATTATCATTTTTTTGAGGTAAGAACACTTTATATCCAGTCTTAGCATTTTTAAAAAATATATTAGTTTATATACAGTTACTACATGATTAATTGTATATTCAAGAAATCTATCATACAACATGTGACCACATTTAACAAAGTTAGTGTTCATATCTCTTCTCCAAAGAAAAGCTAAAGTTCATTTATGTTATGATGCCTTTATTTAGTTTAATGTAAAATACATAAAAAATTCTAAATATATTTCCCTGTGTTTCTTCATAATTATTATATTGGTAATTCAAATTTTAAAACAATTTGAAATACATTATAAATCCCTTAAATAGCTATAGCAGAGTACTAAATATAGAATTCTATTAATTTAACATAATAGCATGTAAAACTGTATCACAGCTGCTAATTGTGACATTGAACTCAGTAATTTCAGAAACATGAATGTATTCTCTGATGTATTGTTTTAAATAATGAGACTTTGGTATGAAACTAAAAAATTATTTAGAAAAATTAAATCTAAAGAAACAAAACACCCCCCCCCGCCCCCCCCCCCACACACATGCCACACATATACAGCTACTCTCATAGAAAATTCACAATTACAAACTGAAATCTCAAGAATGTCTTCCTCCGGGAGCCACGGGATGTGAATTTAATAGTTGCTTCTGACTTTTCAGCTGAAAACTTCAAAACTTTTCATCATGATTTTATTCATTCAACAAAGACATAGCATAACATTGTGCCAGAATGGTTCCAAGGACCTCAACAAGTTGGATCATCAGTCCTTTTAACAACCTTATAGAATTAGATTAGAGTGATTTTTAAGAAAATGCAGTTCTTTGTTCATTTTTAAACATCCACCCATTTTGCTTCGTGATTACAGTACAGAGTGAACCTGGCTTGGGGAATCTACTCTCTCTAGCTTTTCCTAATTGGAGAGTTTCACGTACTTAGTTTACTGGCAGAATGGAAGGATGTGGTGTTCTGCATAAGTGAAATCCAAATAAAATTATCTTACTCTAAACAAAGATAATTTTCTGAAAATAACTAGTGGGTTGTGGCTATAAAATTCCCACATGTGTAACAGAAATTGTGTGCTCAAAGTTGGTGGTACAACAGTACATGTCGTTCTCCCGGTTCCCAGTCTGTGGTACTGCTCCCGCCATTCTTCACTACTGCAAACAGTTACTAATCCAGTTTTGAACATGAACTTTATTTTCTCAAAATATGTTAGTTTCTGAATAGGATTTCCTTTGAAGAATAACCAAGTTCAGGCAAGACCTATTGTTCCACCATAGAAATCAGTGCTTGTTTCACTACAAGGTCCGGATACAGAGTCTAAACCTCTGTGCCACTGTCTAAGTCATGTTTAAAAGCATAATTTCTTAAAAACATTCAGTTTGCTACAATTGATTTTTAGCAACTTTATGTATTGGTTTTTGTTGAAAATTTGAATACAGTTTAATTAATTCTATATCATACCTTGGACACTTCCAATAACCATCAATATTTAAACACCCCTAAGGTTATTCCACCTTAGAGCCTCACATCTGCGCACTTCTGTGTTACATCTACCTTTAACAATTTTTTCATCCATTCCGAAACATTTCATACTGATCTTCGGAGTTCCTATTCCACAGTTACATTCTTGTATACTCCTGACTTCGTATTACGGGATTCTCCCACCTTATGAAATTAGCATTTATGAAACTTAACATTTATGAAATGCTAAGTTTCATAAATAAAACCTAGCATTCTGCTTTTGAACTATTAGGTTTTAAAGTCTACTTTGTGATTATTATTGTGAATGCACATATAAGATTTCTATATTAGATATATTAATTATTGATTCTTACATAACACTTGTGGCATCTACTTTTGCCTTCAGTTCTTATTACTTGGGCAAGGTGCTGATAACCATGACATCCTACATATGTCAGAGTCTGTAACACAGATGAAGAATATGAAAATATGAAATCTATTTGCTTAGATGAGTGCTGCTCCCCTTCCCCCTAAAGAAAAGGAGAAAAATCTTTCCTCCAAAAAAAGAATCATGAGTTCTTACTCTAATTTAGAGTGTAAATAAGTATATCCATGGGAAAGGTAAATCCCAGGACTCATACCCCTCCTTGAAATTTAAAATACAGCTCTGAAGAGGTAAACCTACATGGAGTTCTCTCTGTTTAATCAGCCATAAATTACATTCCAAGACTCATTCTTCTAATTCTGATTTCAAGTTTCACTAAATATTATTAAGAAGGCACGAATAATACAATGCAGGAACACCAACACACATATGTACACCTACCGGTATACACACACACTTCACAATTCCACAGTTACTTTATATTGAGGCTTCAAAGTTTCCATTTTTATTAGGTCACTGTGCCCTGATTTCCTAATATAATTTCTAGATCATCATTAAACCACCTAAAGATAAATAGTTTCTTCCTTGGAGGGTCATATCAAGCATCTCTTTCTTCATAGCCATTTCACCTCATTCAAAATAGTTACCTATATCCTTACCCTTTCTACTTCTATTACAATTTGAAACTATATGTAACAAAACTCTTCACTATCTTGGAATAATCTTGAATTCTCTCTCTCTCTCTCTATATATATATATATATACACACATACACACACACATATGTATATATATACATATAATATGTACAATGTGTGTGTATATATATAATCTATAAAAAAACTATGCTTACACTTTTATAATGTTTTCATGTATATGATCCTTCTCTGCGCTCCACTTCAGTCCAATTCAGGCACCTATGGATATAGCTACTTGCAAGACCTGGTCATCCACTATACTTTTATACCTCTAAAATAATTAATTGTGCCTTCAAATATGTATCTCTTTTATTTATTATCACTTAATTTATCCCATTTGTATTAGTCTGTGTTACTAATCTCTGTGTCCCTTGTCTCCATTATCTTTTCTGACAGGTCACATTATAATAGGCATGACCTGTCAACTTTCTAGCTAATAAAATTCTCTTAACTGTTCCTTAAATATCCCCATGTCTTTTTCCAAAATCTCAATTCAATTTCCATGGTAGGTCTTTATTTTTTCTCAAATTGTTTGTGGTAAAGTAGAATATTTATTAAGTGAAAACTATTCATATCAGTGCCGTTGCAAAATCTATAATAACAACTGGATTCCACAAAAGCCTCCAAAGTCAGTTCTCATTCATTCTAACAAGGATTTATTTCAAATTAATAATAATTTCCTTAAGACTCCTGCTTTAGTATTTACACCATCATATTTTGCAAACACTCTTGCTTCCTGTAGATATAGAAAAGAATGTAGTATAATTGTTTGTGTTTCTATCCTGTCGGAGGATGTTGGTGTTTCTTTGCTTCTTCAGACATACTGCTAGACTAAATAGCTGACGTTCTTAGTAGTTGCATATGGCCTTGTCCAATTTCTGGTCAATAAAATTTGGGGAGAAGAGATATATGTTACATTCAAGTATGGTTCCTAAAATAAATACCTTACAATATTATATTTCTCTATTCTCTCATCTCCCACCTGACTGTAGAGGATCCACCAAAAGATACCATATTTCTAGAAGATAGCAGAGAAACCAAAGAAAACATGCTGGGTTTTTGAAATAACACATTTTGCTTTCTTGTTATTGTTATGCATTACCATGTAATAAAATATTCATTTTAAATAGTGGCTCGAAACAGCAACAGTTTATTTTATCTCATATTTCTGAGTTGACTTGGCAATGCTTTTGCTGTATGTGATGTTAGCTAAAGGGATGGGATGGCTAAACTCTCCAAAAGGTCCTAAATTCCAGGGCTGGCATTTGCAGCCAGACGCCAGCTAGGAACTCAGTTGGGCCCATAGACCAAAGGCCTCAATTTTCTTCCACGTGGGCCTTTACTTACTACAAGTGTAGGAGCTTGGACTTCCTCACAGCATCCATTTCTGGGTTCTCAAAACAAGCACTTGATGGCAGGGACAGAAGCTGCAGCACTCTTAAGGCCCTGCTCACATTGTAAACATTACTCCTGCTCATTTTATTAGTCAAAACAAGTTACTGGGCAAGGCCAGGTTCAAGAGGAGGGAAAATAAACCCCATATGTCAATGGGAATGTGTCAAAGAAGTTCCAGTCATCTTTATTTCAACACAGTTCACTCTCAGCTTAAAATTTATTTATAATCTTAACACATGTAAAATACATCCATTCTTATCCAAACTCTAATAGTCTCTTCTCATTACAATATGAAAGTTCAGTCTAGATCCAAGTCTAGATTCTTTTTATTTAAATGTCACTAGGCGTGGAGGAAGCGCTGTAAGGTCATTCCATATGTGTGGACGTGAATTAAATAATATATTATTTTCATCCTAAACAGCAAATTTACTAGCAGGTAGTTTTTATTGCTAAAATAAATATAGGATTTGGAGTTTCTTACTTTCTTCTTTGTTGGCAGACATTCAACAGCTATTTCATCCTCTGCCTGTTGATATTAGTTAATACCGCAGGGAATAATAAATGCAGACAGAAGTGATAGAATGTGATGTATATGTATATGTATATGTATTTGTGTTTGTCCGGGTGTGTATGTGTGCCTGATATGGAGCAGGTGGATGAATTTTTTTAAACAAAGTTAAATGAAAGGTTTGACCATCATGGTAAAGTTTGAGTATAGAATTGAAGGAAGTGAGATAGCAAGCCATGCAGAAATTGGAAAGTGACAGAGGTAGGAAAATTTTTAAGGCCTTTCAATAATCTAGACGAGAAACATTGGTGGATTAGACCAGAGGATTAACTTGGCAGAGTAAGAAGTGATGAAATTCTGAACTTTTTTGAAAATACTGTCCACAGGATTTTCTGATAGATAGCATGGGACAAGGGAGAGGAAGAGGTCAAGGAAGAATGACACCAATAATTTCTCCATGATGAATTTGAAGAATAGGTTGTCATTAACTGACTTGGGAGAAAATCTACAGGGTAAACAAGTTTTGGTTAAAAGATTAAAATATAAGTTTTTGATATGTTAAGCTTCTAATTCTTACTAGATTTCTAATAGAAATTGCCAACACTACTAGGCTTTTGGACATTTGATGCTGAAATTCTGGTCAAATATGGGTGACTACTCAAATAAAATGAGAATTAAGGCAGAACCATTGGCTAAAGCAATATCAAAGTTACCCAAATTCTTGAGAGAGCCATTTTAGTGGAGTGGTGGAGATAAAAATCTGGTTCGAGTTCATTCACTCAGAATTAAAAGACAAAAACATGAAATGCTGTGTTTTGACCACTGTTCTATTTACAGCATTAAGAGAGAATTTTGCAGTTTCTGCTGATGCTCTGAAGCAGATTCGTAAATTTTTAATAGGATACCATCACAAAGGAAGTTTTCCCATTGTCTTGTTCATTATAGAACATTTAGATGTGATAATGCAGAGATATTATCCACATGTGGAGAAACTAAACAAGTTCAAAAAGAAGTTAGAATTATATCCTAATATAGGAAGTGGGAATACATTATGAAATATTCAATCAAAAGACTTGTTCAGAGTAATTCTGATATTTTAAGAAGAATTATCTGAAAATAAAGCTGCCTGATTGAAGGTTAAAAGGCCAAATCCATTATAGGACTTTTCTTTTTAAAATTCTCATTAGCCAAGAATAGTTTACAAATCTGGACATAGAAACACAAAGTTTTGAATTAAAATGTTAAGAAAAGAAAAAGTCATTTATTTTCTTCATTTCCTTTGACAGAAAGAGATTTCAACTAATTAGTCCATTATATGAGTAGACACACTAGATACAAGTTAGGTGCTTCTTAAGCTGTAGTAGATGATTCAACATTTTTTGAATTGTTAGAGCTTAGATCCAGAGGTGTTTTTTTAAAAAAAAAATTTTATTTTATTTATTTTATTTTTCAGTGGAGTCTCGCTCTGTTACCCAGGCTGGAGTGCAGTGGCATGATCTCCACTCACTGCAACCTCCACCTCCTGGGTTCAAGCAATTCTCCTGCCTCAGCCTCTCAAGTAGCTGGGACTATAGGTGCATGCCACTACACCTGGCTAATTTTTGTATTTTTAGTAGAGATGGATTTTAGCCATGTTGGCTAGGCTGGTCTTGAACTCCCGACCTCAGGTGATCCACTTGCCTCAGCCTCCCAAAGTACTGGGATTACAGGAGTGAGCCACCGCGCCCAGGCACAGAGGTTATTTTTACTGTGGTCTTTTAATTTGGTGAAGTCATGCTCTGATACTCAGTTGTTTTCATATAGTAGGGATTGAAAATGATCAAGGAGGGATGAGTTTATACAATCTTTTACAATTTTCGAGGTGGGTACTAGGAGCCTGACATCATGCTGCCTTCCTAGGCTTCTCAAAATTTCCAAGTCCAGAGTTCCTTAGGTCATCCTCCTACTATAATACTATATGCCTGAAAATGTTCATTGATCATCTTTTCCTGCCTATATGCATTCTTCTTCATCAAAATTGCACTGTAGCTGATTTCAATTAATTGCTAGAAGTTTGGTGATAATTATTATTATTGCTGTTATTATTTTGTGTCTTGTGGAGATGGCTGGGTCTTGCTATCTTGCTCAGACTGGTCTTGAACTCCTGGCCTCAAGTGATACTCCTGCCTTGGCTTTCCAAACTGCTGGTATTATTGTGAGCCACTGTACCCGGCCTACGTTTTAATAAGTGTTAATTTAGGGTAAATAAATGTGTTTCAAGTTAAGTCATTATTTTACAAAAGTCAATTTTATAAAATTAGTTTTATTTTGTTCCAAGGAAAAAAAATAGATATCTATACATATTTTATAAATTGGGATAAATATCCCAATGAGAAAATTTGTATAACTTTATTAACATGAAATATTTAATATCTTTACCATATTTGAATCTCAATAACAGAAAGATAGTTTTCTAATATTTCCTTTTGAATTGCTATATATTTCAGTTTATACCATAATAGTGAGCAGTCTTAAACTTGCTAATCCCTTTGTTATAAGAAAAGCAAGAGGACAAGCAACTGAAAACAGGCAGTGAATTAATACTAAGCCTAATCATTCCTCGGGAATTTGAATGTTGAAAGATATTACTATTTCCTTCTAAATGAATTACTAATAGATTATCTACTGACAGAAACTTAGGCCATAGAAAAATGAAAGAATTTCAGCCTGTGGGAAGAAAACAAGGCATTGGTTAAAAAGAGAAATAGGTATTTTTCTAAATTATATGTCTATTTTCTTTAGCAGTATGTCTGGAATGTAGTACTGGATTTGGTTGCCTTGGTTCTCTACATGGTTTTACTCAATAAATTTTGAAGCCATTTCTTCATCTAATTTTTCTTTTAATATTCATTTTCTGGTTGCTGGATGATGTGGGATACAACCATAAAGTAAACACAGTTTTGTCCCTCAAAATATATTGGGAATGAAAATATTTTTAAGTAATAAGTAGATTTACAATACAGTACGTGAAGTAGTATAATAGGAATATGCATAAAAGTTAGATACGTAATTCAGATTACGGGTGAGGAGTCATGAGGAGATACATTACTAAAAGTCTTCCCATGTAAAGAGATGACTTGGCTGAGACCTCAAGAACAGGAAACTAGAAGTCCAAGATAAGTGTATGTTCCGATGTTTAGGACTGAGATAGAGCATGGCCCATTAAGGGAATGGAGTGTAACTGAATATTGCTCTAGCCCATCATCTGAAAGAACCTAATAGTAAGTATTAAGGTGGGAATAGTAAGCAGGATGAAGATGATTAAAAGTATCCTTGTTAAACCAGGTTTAAAAAAAATTGTTTTGAGACAGGGTCCAGCTTTGCTGCTCAGGGTGGAGTGCAGGAGCACAATCACAACTCACTGTAGCCTCGGCCTTCAGGTTTAAACAATCCTCCCACCTCAGCCTCCCAAGTAGTTGGGAGGACAGGCACATGCCATCATGCCTGGCTAATTGTTTTACTTTTTGTAGAGATGGAAACTGATTATGTTGCTCAGGCTGGCCTCAAGCTTCTGGGTTCAAACAATCCTCCTCCTTCAGCCTCACAAAGTGCTGGGATTACAGACATGAGCCACCACACATGGCGAAAAACATTTGTCTTTATCCTAAAAGCAGCACAGCAGGCATATTTTAAGCAGAAGTGTCATATTAAGCTTAATCATTCCGGATGGCTAAATGGTGATATTTCCATAGGAATGATGAAATGAAAAAGCACAATTTGTTGTCTGACCTGTATTGAATAATCTCACCTCACTGGCTTAAGTAATATGACATACTATATGATTTGAGTGATAAATAGTGTGCACCTCTCTCTCTCTCTCTCTCTATCTATCTAATTACCATATTGGGTGTCTAAAATAGTACCATTAATATCGTGCACTGTTCATCTTGGATATTTTTTTAAAAGCCAAGAAAGAGTTAAAGATTGCTTAGCACAGGAATTGCAGGTTTACTGCTTCCACATCAAAGTTATAGTAAGGGATTCTCATTTTACTTGTCCTTGCAGGGAGAGGAAAGGGAGAGAGCGAGGGACTGAACAAAAGAAGTATTCACATGGATCACTCTTATATTTAAGAGGTAGATCTGTACCACAGTTTCATGAAAGAGAACTATTAATCTTGGGACAAAAAAAAAAATCTCTGTTCTTACTTTATTCCATTATGTGTTGAGATATGGATGGACCCTCTATAAAAGACATTTTTAAACCTTCATCTCAACCTCATATGTGTTTAGACTGGGGGAGACTGGTAGGACAAAAAAGCAAACGAGGAAGAAATGGAAACTCTTTTAGCATTCAGTTATATTTCAGAAGGAACAGTTGAAAAGAGACTAGTGTGCAACAATCCCTTTCAGTAAATTACAAAGTACAGTCACCAATAGCAAGAGACGACTAGATGATCAGCCCCTGAAATGACCTCCAGATGCCTTCCATTTTGCTACCTCATTACATGTTAAGAGGATCACATTTCAAGATACATTAATTTATTTATGCTCTGTCATGTTTCTTCAAATATGTGGAATGGCATATTATATGTTCATCTGTTATATGTAGACATATGGCAAAATGATAAAATATAAATTTAAAGGAAAAGGATCCGAAAATAACATGAATTAAAGAATAATTTCTTGGCCAGGCATGGTGGCTTGCACCTAATCCCAGCTACTACACAGGTTTAGGTGGGGGGATCACTTGAGGCCAGGAGTTTGAGATCAGTCTGAGCAACATGGCAAGTCCCTGCCCCTAAAACAAAACATTTTTCATTAAAAAAATAAATAAATAAAAATAAATTTTAAACTTAAAGATAAAATTGATCACAATTATAGGAAAAACAATTTTGAATTCAATAGCTAAAAAATGCAGCTCAAAATAGGCTTTGATTATTTTGGTAGTCAAAATGATAAACTGTCTTTTTAGGTAGTTCTCATTGTTAATAAAAAGGTACTGCATCAGCTCTCAAGAAAAAAAAAAAAAAGTCTTGCCATGTAGCTACAACAACAAATACTGTTCTCTGGTGTCTTTTATCTGAAAAAAAAAAAAAAAAAAAAAAGGGGGGGGGAAGCAAGAAAAGGATAATCAAGAGAATTATCTTCTGAATTCTTTCCTTTTCATTTCAGTGTAAATTGTCGTGGGTTGTCTAAGAACAATGCTTTCTCGGGCTCCCTTCACTCCCTCCAATTGAATAAAGATGCTTTCATCCTATCATTTACATCAAGTTAATTTCACGAGAGTCATAGGCTTAACATTAGATACCCTTTGTTTTTAGGTTTTGACAATGTCAAAATCATCCTTTTATTCAATTTTATTTAAAATTTCTGAAAAATGGATAGTTCATTATGTAAGTCATGTGATAAATAAAACCAGCTTCAGGATTTTATAGCACTTTTAAGGAAAAACAGAAAGGGAAAATCAAAAATACATATATTAGGAATATCATTAAAAGGGTAAAAATTTGCATCTTTCATGAACACAAAATATTTCCTGGATAGTAGAAACAAACACAGTTGATCCTGTAGAATTTTCTCAGATAATATTTTTTAAAAATAAATAGAATGATGTATTGCTTAATGATGTGACTATGTTCTGAGGAATGTGTTGTGTGAACATCATAGGAGGTACTTACAGAAACCTAAATGGTATAGCCTCCTACACACCTAGACTATGTGATACAACCTATTGCTCCCAGGCTACAAGCTTGTACAACATGTTACTGTACTAAATACTGTAGGCAAATGTGACACAATAAGTATTTGTGTATCTAAACATATCAAAACATAGACATTATACAGCAGAAATAAGGTCTAATGGATTAAAAAATAGTATACCTAAAAAGGACATTTATAATGAATGGAGCTTGCAGTACTGGAAGTTGCTCTGAGTGTCAGTGAATGAGTGGTCAGTGAATGCGAAGTCCAAGAACATTACTGTAAACTACTGTGGACTCTGTAAACACTGCATGATTAGACTATACTAAATGTATTTTTAAATGTTTATTTAATAATAAACTAGTTTATAAACTTTTTACTTTATAAACTTTTAAAATCTTCTAAAATCTTTGACTCTTTTGTAATATTTAGCTTAAAACACAAACACATTGCACAGCAGTACAAAATGTTTCTTTCTTTATATTCTTATTCTATAAGCTTTTTTTTTTTTTTTTTTTTTTGAGATGGAGCTTCACTCTTGTTGCCCAGGCTGGAGTGCAATGGTGCAATCTCAGCTCAGTGCAACCTCCGCCTCCTGGGTTCAAGTGATTCTCTTGCCTCAGCCTCTTGAGTAACTAGGATTACAGGCACACACCACCACGCCCAGCTAATTTTTGTATTTTTCATAGAGATGAGGTTTCACCATGTCGGCCAGGCTGGTCTCAAACTCCTGACCTCAGGTGATCCACTCGTTTGCCCTCCCAAAGTTCTGGGATTACAGGCGGGAGCCACCACTCCTGGCCTATAAGCTTTTTTTTTTTATATTTTTAATTTTTTAAATAAACTTTTTTGTTAAAAACTAAGGCACAAATACACACATTAACCTAGGCCTGTATACGGTCAGGATCATCAATATCACTGCTTTTCACCTCCACAGCTTGTCCTACTGAAAAGTCTTTAGGGGCAATAACATGCATGGAATTGTCATCTCCTATGATAACCATGCCTTATTCTGGAATACCTCCTGAAGGACCTGCCTGAGGCTGTTTTACAGTTAACTTCTTTTTAATAAGTAGAAGGAGTACACTGTAAATTAATTATAAAAATTTTAATATGGTAAATACACAAACTAGTAGAATAGTTGTTTGCTATCATTACCGAGTGTTATGTACTGTATGTAATTGTATGTGCTACACTTTTATTTGAGTCACAATTTAGTGGGTCCATTGACACCAGAATCATCACATACACTTGAATAACATATTTCACTATGATGTTACAATGGCTATATCATCACTAGGTGATATAAATGTTTCAGCATCGTTATAATCTAAGGACCATGATTTTATATATGCCCTATCATCAACTGAAACATCATTAGGCTGTGCGTGGCTCCCAATAACCTCCTTGGCGTTTACCCAAGTAAACTGAAAACTTACAAAGGCAGAAACCAAGACTTGGGTGATTATAGCATCTTTATTCATAACTACTCAAACTTAGAAATAATCAATATGCCCTTCAGTAGATGAATGAGATGAACACACTGTAGTACATCCAGGCAATGGAATATTATCCAATTCTATCCACAAATGAGCCATCCCGGTTTCTCTCTTATTCTTGCTTGTATAAAATCTGTTATTCACAGAGAAACCAATGAGTTCTATTAAAATTGGAAATCAGATCTTGTCATGTCTCTTGCTGAAAATTCCACGTTGGTTTCCCATCCCATTTTAGAATAACTTCCCAACTCTTTAACAAGGTCTATAATGTCAAACCTGATTTTCTCTCAGTTGATCTCTGAGATCTGATCTTCTGCCACTCTTCCTTTCTCCCACTTAGAGCCACACATTCTGGTCTTCTAACTTATGAGTTATGCCAAACTCTTTTCCATTTTAGTGACCTTGCACTAATAACTCCGTTTGTCAGTAATGAGTTTTATGTAACCTTTGTATGTCTGCCTCCTTCATGACATTTAGGCCTCAGTTTAAATATAATCTACTTAGAGATACCATCTTTAATACCCAATATAAAGTGTTACTCAGTTGTCATCTCTTCTCACTGTAAATATTTACATATTTTCCCCTTACATATTATTATTTCATATATTTGTTCCTTTCTCTATAATTTTGGCTTCAAAGAGCAGAAACTATCTAATTTATCAATGTTTTTGAGATGTAAAACAAAGTGCCAAGTCTGCAAGAAAAAATAAATATTTGTCAAATTGATGAAAGTGGATGTGCATAAACCATTCTTTATAGGGAAACTTAATAGAGCATGGTGTTGTAATGGGCAGTGTTTTCATCAAAACTCCCTCAGGAAAAAAAGCTTTCCAAAGGATTTTGCAGCTGCTATTTTGTCTTATTGTGTTTGTTTGCTTTTAAGACAGCAATCCTCAATAGAAGTGGAGGAATAAATACGAAAATACTCCAGAAAGACTGAAGATAATATGATTTAAGTTATTGGTTACCATTAGCCTGGATTGATGTAAAATGTAAGACCTAAAATATATAATCAATCTTTTTAAAAGTTTGTGATCAATAAGCATGACAACTAGATAAAAAGTCCCTCTGCAAAAGTGCACACTCAAATGCAGTGTGTGCTCAGATTTTCATACAATTTCAGCAGGTTCACATTCTATGTAACACACATTTATTATCTTCTTTCACTGAATGATCAAATCTAACAGAATAAGCTCCATATTATTTTATGTAATCTCTGGTAAAGGTCATATGCTCTCAAAGTAAAATGTAAAGAAAGTTTTTAAGCAGTCACCTTGGGGTTGTATTATCTGTTAGGAGTTATATGTAATCTGTGACATAATCAATTAAACATATACTGTACAAGTAAGCACAAAATTTCTTTAACAAATAGTAAATGCTTTTACTATAAATACTGCATTAAACTCTGGGGACTAATGAGTAGTATTAAAATGAATTTAAAATAGTTGATTCCTTAAGAATTGTACAATCCATAAGCCAAAATAGACATAGAAACATATAACTCTAATTATTAAACATATATAATAACTGATTTATACACAGGATATTTTGGTACCATAGTGACTATATTGACTCAACGAGGACTATTGTAGAGAGTGATATTAACTTTTTCTGATATAATTCTTCAATAAATTTAAAAAACATAAAGGAGAATAATGTACAAAGAGTATAGAATAACGAGTATAAAAATTTTTGCAAACATGCTTATCATATACCTATGCAAACATTTGAGAATGAATTTTAACATCAAGATAGCAATATATGGACTGGAAGATAGGTCACTCAAATAGTTTAAGTAGGAATGATATAGCAATGGTGGTTGTATTTTCAATAGCTCATTCTGACTGTATTTTGGGAATGAATTCAAAGTATCCTTGGGACTAGGGGTAGAATACAGAGTCAAATGCAATCATCCTGGTTGAAATGCTTAAGGTCTGAATTAGGTAAGTAGTAGTTGAGATATATGATGCATTAGTTTTCTAGGGTTGCCATAACAAGGTACCAGATATTGGGTAGCTTCAACAACAGAAATTAATTTTCTCACAATTCTGGAGGCTAGAAGTCCAGTATCATGGTGTTGACTGTAGCGGTTTAATTCTGTGGTCTCTCTGCTTGGCTTGAAGATAGCCACCTTCATCCCATGTCTGCCCATGGTGCTTATTTGTGCATATATGTGTCCTAAATCCCTTCTTTTAATAAGGACCCTAGTCATAGTAGAATCTGGCTCATCTCAAGGACCCGGTTTAACCTACCTACTTCTTTAAAAACCATGTCTCCAAAGAGGGTCACATTCCAAGAAAATGGGGAGGGAAATCACCACAGGAACGTTGGAGGGACACAAGTAAGTCCCTAATATATGAAAAAGAACTAATTTAATAAATAATTAAAGGAATTAAGGGAAGATGGTGTAATGGTTTGAATCTGGACATTTAAAAAATGTCGTTATTGCAACCACGTTTCTCTCTCTCTTGATTGGTAGGTAGGTAGGTAGGTACGTACGTACGTAGGTGGGTAGGTAGATAGATAGATAGATAGATAGATAGATAGATAGATAGATAGATGTATAACATATAATATTTCTACCAGTCTTTACTTTTTGAGAAATACAACATCAGGGTGAATTATTTCGCTAAAAGCAAGTGATTCTCACTATGAAGCAGGAGAGCAAATGCCAAATCAGAATAAAACCAAGAATCAGGAAGAATGACCAAGGTAGTAGCTCTCACCTTGGATGCACATTGGAATCACATGAAGAGTTTCTAAAAATGTATTGATGATGAGGGCTCCACCTCGGCATAATTGACTACCAACCTATTGGGTAAAAACTGAGCCACAGCAGTTTTCAAAATCTCCTCAGGTGATCCCAGGGTGTAGTGAGGATTAAGAGCCACTGGACTGGAGGATCAATGTAAAGCGAAGAGGAAGTAGAATGATAAGGCAACTGGAATAAAATTGGAGCTTGTAAGGCCTCATTAGATTTGAGGGTGCAACTAAGAATCAACATAGACTGAGCAAGTTCAACGTAAGGGCAGGGTTACAGAAAACAGCGTATGCAACAGAGGTCCTAGTCAGGAAGAACTTCAAAAAATATGCCATTGTTTCCATGACTATAAACACCGTGAGCCTATAACCTTAAAACAAATTATGTGTTACTGGATGAATCAACCCAAGTGCTTTTATTAATGACATGTTTGTATGCACGTGTGTGCATATGTGTAACAACATGTTAATGTTTGTGATTTTAACATTGAAGTCCCTTCAAGCATCAAGATAATATTTGTAGCCGGGCGTAGTGGTTCACGTCTGTAATCCCAGCACTTTGGAAGGCCGCAGCAGGCGGATCACAAGGTCAGGGGTTTGAGACCAGCCTGACCAACATGGTGAAACCCCATCTCTACTAAAAATACAAAAATTAGCCAGGCATGGTGGCACAAGCCTGTAATCACTGCTACTTGGGAGGCTGAGGCAGCAGAATCTCTTGAACCTGGGAAGCAGAGGTCGCAGTGAACAGAGATGATCACACCACTACACTCTAGCCTGGGCGACAGAGCCTCCATCTCAAAAAAAAAAAAAAAAAAAAAAAAAAAAGATAATATTTGCTCCTGCACAATGCACCATAGGACAAAAGTCTGTGTGGATATAAACACTGGAAAACTAGGAGTTGTAGGGGATCAGGCATCCAAAGCATGGGCTGAGTTTTCAACAAGGGATGTGCACAAAATCACCCCAAAAAAGAGTCAACATCAAGCCTAACCCAGAGAAGTGAACTTCCCCAACAATGTTATTTCTCTTCTTTCTCTGCCCTCCATTTCAACTGGAAGAGTCACAGTTAAGAGTCATCAAGCAATGGAAGAAGTGAGGGAAAAATAGGAAAGCAATCCCACGGCTCCCGCAAAGTCTGACTCCCATGTACCACAGGCCTAGCTAAGGAAAGAAGAAAACTTCTTGTTCACTGAAGCATAAAGGGCTAATTAAAGATATTGGAACAGAATTGTAATTACTGAATTAAATGTGTGTTTTATAATTTGTGGTGACCATAGGAATTTTGGTTAAACAAAAATAATCCATTAAAGTCATAGGATCTACTTAAGTTTCAAACTGAGAAACAGGAAAAATTATTTTTATTTTTTATTTTGTAAGTTAAAAGAGGCACTCCAAGAACAAATTCTTTTTAATTAAACCCCATTATAATAAGCAAGAAAAACAAGCACAAGAAGAGATGTGGCTCAATAAAATATTTTCTCCAAAACATTTGCAGATCAGAGTTGGTTTCTAGTGAACAGATGACACAAATTACATAAGGTGACAAGAATTCCCCTGCAGAAAATAAAACAATACCTTCCTTTTTGATGGCCAATATCATTAAATGCATCAGAATAGTCCCAATTGAGAACCATTGTTATGAAGTCTTCATAGAGTAAGTCAGTATAAAGGAAGTTGCATTCTGGAAGATAATCTGGGCTCAGAAAAAATTTTAAAAAAAGAAAAATCTTGTTTTATTTTAGTTTGATATCTAGTTAAGGTGGGAGACTCTGGCTGAAGTCAAAAGGTGATGCCGTTTGTAGATTGTGTGTGGACCACAGTAACTGGCCACATGTGAACTAATGTACCTCTAATCTTAAAATCAAACTAGAAAACACAATGAAGGCTCTAAGTCCTGACCCAGAGAAAGGTCAAACGACTATTGAATAAGCTTCTATGAGTGATGTGATTAATTTTTAATGTCAATGTTACATGGCAAAAGTACAGTATCGATAGTGTTGACTCTGTCAGCTCCTGTCTTCCTCACTTTGGAAAGAGATCTTAACCTCTTTGGACTAAATAACCCTGAATTTCTAGATTGTCATGGCTTAAAAAAGCTTCATACAAAAATGATAAAAAATTAAAAAGAAAAAAGTAAAAATATAGGTTTTCTAACAAGTTTTGTAAATGCAGACTATAGCTATTAGTTGAGTTAAAAAGGAAACAAAATACAAATGTGATTATTTCACAAGATACTGAAGCCTACCATAATAGCTACATAGAGAAACTAGTACCTCTTTAAGTGCTCATTACTCTTTTCCTAGTGTACTTCTAAAACTGTGTGTATATATATGTTCTTTTTGCTCTTCTAAAACTGTGTGTATATACATGTTCAGACTACATACTATATTATATACTATATAGACTAGATACTATATATACTATGCAGTTTATAAATTTATTTTAAAAACAAATACTTATTTTCTTTATCCAGTCTAACATTGATGGGCATTTGGGTTGGTTCCAAGACTTTGGTATTGTGAATAGTGCTGCAATAAACGTAAGTGTGCATGTGTCTTTATAGGAGAAAGATTTATAATCCTTTGGGTGCAGATCCTGTAATGGGATCGCTGGGTCAAATGGTATTTCTAGGTCTAGATCCTTGAGGAATCGGCACACTGTCTTCCACAGTGGTTGAACTAATTTACACTCCCACCAACAGTGTGAAAGTGTTCCTATTTCTCCACATCCTCTCCAGCATCTGTTGTCTCCTGACTTTTTAAGTATTGCTGTTCTAACTGGCATGAGATGGTATCTCATAGTGTTTTTGATTTGAATTTCTCTAATGATCAGTGATGATGAGCATTTTTTCATGTGTCTGTTGGCTGCCTAAATGTCTTCTTTTGAAAAGTGTCTGTCCATATCCTTCACCCACTTTTTGATTTTTTTTCTTGTAAGTTTAAGTTTCTTGCATATTCTGTATATTAGCCCTTTGTCAGAAAAATAGATTGCAAAAATTTTCTCCCATTCTGTAGGCTGCCTGTTGACTCAATGATAGTTTCTTTTGCTGTGCAGAAGCTCTTTAATTTACTTAGATCTTATTTGTCAATTTTGGCTTTTGTTGCAATTGCTTTTGGTGTTTTAATCTTGAGGTCGTTGCCCATGCCTATGTCCTGAATGGTATTGCCTAGGTTTTCTTCTAGGATTTTTACAGTTTTACGTCTTACATTTAAATCTTTAAACCATCTTGAGTTAATTTTTGTATAAGGTATAAGAAAGGGATCCAGTTTCAGTTTTCTGTGTATGGCTAGCCAGTTTTCCCAACACCATTTAATAAATAGGGAATCCTTTCCCCATGGCTTGTTTTTGTCAGGTTTATCAAAGATCAGATGGTTGCAGATGTGTGGTGTTATTTTTGAGGACTCTGTCCTGTTCCATTGGTCTATATATCTGTTTTGGTACCAGTACCATGCTGTTTTGGTTACTACCATGGAATACTATGCAGCCATAAAAAGGAATGAGTACATGTCCTTTACAGGGACATGGATGAAGCTGGAAACCATCATTTTCAGCAAACTAACATGGGAACAGAAAACCAAACACCCCATGTTCTCACTCATAAGTGGGAGTTGAACAATGAGAACACATGGGCACAAGGAGGGGAACATCACACATCAGGGCCTGTCAGGGTTGGGGGGCTAGGGGAGGGATAGCATTAGGAGAATACAAATGTAGATGACAGGTTGATGGGTGCAGCAAACTGCCATGGCACATGTATACCTATGTAACAAACCTGCATGTTCTGCACATGTCTCCCAACACTTAAAGTATAATAAAAAATAATAATAAATAAATAAATACTTATTATTTATTTACTTTTAATAACATTCTCCTTTTTCATTTTTTTTTCAGTAAAAAGAGAGAGTGCTCTCTCCAGACAAAGGCTTTCAAGCAACAACCGGAGAAAATGCCCTTTGTAGGGATAATGAATACTAATCCAAAATAATTGTTTCTAATACACGGTTTAATTCCATCACGTTTCAGTTTCTCTGTTTAGAGGCACATATTGATCTGAATGTAGTCTATTAGAGTGTTACCCTTAGGAACCATCATTAATAATTATACACTTTATGGGACTGAACCCTTCTGAAAAGAAGCTTATTTGATCATTCTCTATTATTATGTTCACAATACTCACAGAGGTCATAGAATCCTGTGTTCCCCAACTCCCTTTATTCCCGCTTCTGTCCTCCAAATTCTACTTATTTTCTTAAAACATTTCCTTCAGACCTGTGGTTCTGCAGCTCCTACAAATTTGTGTAATAACAGGCTGACACAGGAGCACGTTAGGAAACAGAATAAAGTGGGGAAGACCTCAATGTGCTCCATCAGAAAAGGGATCTGAATTTATATTGCTGACCCTAAAGTTGAAAAAAAAAAAAAGTTTTACTTAAAAATATCATCTTGGCCTTTGAGTTTCCTCACACTAAAAGGCAGGAAATCTTTAGCAAGAACAGGAAAAGAACGATAAAACGATTATGCAGCTCTGGAAACAAGCATGTATACTGAAAAGATAATATTTGTTTTTAAAAACTAACAGATTTAATCTAACGACATAACCACACGTGCAAAGTGAGTGCATTCCACAGCATGACTGATCTGTATTTTAAGCTCTCTTAACAACTGATTATTGCATCCAGAGTGATCCAGTCCCAACATGTATGAATAATGAAGATAACCAAAATGATTATTGTATTTGCTGCAACTATTAGCAGCGGTGAATCAGTTTGGATGTGCGGCAGCCTCAGTTCTTGCCTCCTCTGAAGAAATTATTCAACCAAGGGACATAAGGCAGATGGAGAAACTGAGGCAAGCTTTAGAGCAGGAGCGAAAGTTTGTTAAAAAGTTTCAGAGCAGGAACCAAAGGAAGTACACTTGGAAGAGAGCCAAGAGGGCAACTTGAGTGATGCAAGTACCTGATTTGACCTTTGACTTGAGATTTTATACAGGAGCATTTCGCACGTGCAGTGGCCTGCCAGCACTTGAGAGGGGCTGCATGTGCAATATATTTATTTAAGTAGTATGCAGACTCACTTTCCTTACCAGTCAAGTGTTCCTAGGGGAAGGTCATACACCAGCTAAACACCGGCAGAGGGAGTCTAATTGAGCCGATTAACACAAGCTGCCTGCGGATTGCAAAACTGAAAGAGTACACTGTAACACACGCCCACTGGGGATTCAGGAGCTATAAATACTCAACCCTAGACTCTGCAGTGGGGTCAGACCCTCAAAACGCTCCCCACGACCTGCCCATCTGCAGGCTCCCCCTAGGTGTTTGAGCAGTGGGGCACCTAAGAAGCAAGCCTCACCCCTGTCGCATACCCTGTGAGGGGATAAGGGAACTCCTCCCATTTCAACATTTCATAACAGACAAAGAAATTCACTGATCACTTAAATCTCTTTCTCATTTTTGCCCCACCTTAAGATAGCTCTAGGAAGGTCCTTGTAGCAGAGGCCTTATAGTACTCTTACCGCATTTCAACCTTGCTCTGATTTGAGCCAAATCTGTAGGAGGTGGTTCCATAAAATGTTAGATTCCCCTCAAAGCTGGCAGATTTTTATCTTAAACCAGGGTACTTTATCATTTCTCATTCTCTTCCAGGGCTTTCTCCAAGCCCATTGAAGTTTAGTTTGCCCAATCCCTCCTCAATTTCCAGAGCTCAGCCAGCTTTTAAACCTAGATCTCATTGATTAAAAGGGATACTAAGATCTTTTAAGAAAAAAAAATGTATAATATCACTGTAAATGTAAATATAAATATATGTAAATACATAAAAACAAATTCTGTCCTCATCCAGGCTGGTCAGTTCTCCAAATAGCAAATTTGTACCTCAATCACTTTCCTTATCAAGCTCTGAAATCCAAGGTCACTCTGCACCCATCTTAATCATCCCAAGACCAGAGGCCAGACAACTAGGGCAGCCTCTCTTTTCTAGAGCTTATTAAATTATTCAAATTAGCCAGTCCAAAGGGAAGTCTGGAAACCTTCCTAAACCCCTGTCACTTACTCATAAGCTGTCACCTACAATTATACCTTGTTACATCGTATTCAGGTGCAACTCTCTGTGGCTTTGCCTGGTGGCCTTCTCTGTTGGTTCTGTATCAGAATCCTGCCTTCTTCTATCCAAGTGTCAATGTGTTGGCTTCCACCATTAAAAATAATCTCTACATCTTTAAAAAAAAAACTGTATACTGTAAATTTTTCCTATTTCCCATAAGAACTTATAGTTTTCAACCAGAGTTAAAGAAAGGAAATCAAAGAAAGGGAATGCCCAGACCTTTCAAGGGCTGTGGGCGACAGGTTCTGTAACCACACTAATATTAGGGAACTCACAATGCATATGGTTCCTAGTTAGACTGGCGTTTCTAAAAGCCAGATGGTGTTTAGAGTTCTGGTTGAAATTCACCTCACTTAGGGTTCACATAGTTTCTTAGTCCATTCATGGGACAAATAATCTTTTTGTTTTCTTAATTTCAACTTATTTTAGATACAGGAGCTATGTGTGCAGGTCTGTTACATGGGAATATTGTGTGATACTGAGGTTTGGGGTACAGATCCCGTCACCCATGTAGTGAGCATAGTACCCAATAGGTAGTTTTTCAACCCATGCCCTCCTTCTTTCTCCGCCTAGTAGTCTGCAGTGACTTTCGTTTCCATATTTATGTCCATGTATGTTTGATGTTTAACTTCCACTTATAAATGAGAACATGCAGTATTTGGTTTTCTGTTCTTGCATTAATTTGCTTTGTATTATGGCCTCCAACTGCTTCCATGTTGCTGCTGCAAAGGACATGATTTCATTACTTTTTATTGCTGTGTAGTATTCCGGGATGTATATGTGACACATTTTTTTTCTTTTCTGGAGTACAGTGGCGTGATGTCGGCTCCCTGCAAGCTCCACCTTCCAGGTTCACGCCATTCTCCTGCCTCAGCCTCCCGAGCAGCTGGGACTACAAGCACCTGCCACCACACCCGGCTAATTATTTGTATTTATAGTAAAGACAGGGTTTTGCCGAGTTAGCCAGGATGGTCTCGATCTCCTGACCTCATGATCCGCCTGCCTCGGCCTCCCAAAATGCTGGGATTACATGTATGAGCCACCGTGCCCGGCCATGTACCACATTTTAAAAAATCAGTCTACCACTGATGGGCACTTGGGTTGAATCCATGTCCTTCCTATTGTAAATAATGCAGTGATGAAGACTACATGTGTCTTTTTGAGAGAATAATTTGTTTTCTTTTAGGTATATACCCAATAATGGTATTCCTAGGTAGAATGGTAGCTCTGTTTCAAATTCTTAGAGAAATATTTAAAACACTTTCCACAGTGGTTGGACTAAGTTACAGTCAAACCAACAGTGTAAAAGCATTCCCTTTTCTCCATAGTCTAGCCAGCATCTGTTGTTTTTTGGCTCTTTAATAACAGCCATTCTGACAGGTATGAAATGGTACCTCATTATGGTTCTGATTTGCATTTATCTGATGATTAGTGATGCGAGCATTTTTTCATATCTTTGCTGGCCACTTGCATGTCTTCTTTTCAGCAGTGTCTGTTCATGTCCTTTGCCCATTTTTAGTGGGTTTATTTGTTTTTCATTTAATGATTTAAGTTCTGTATAGATTGTGCATGTTAGAGCTTGGGACAAATAATCTTAATAGCTTATGGTACTCACATAATTATATATATCTCTTTTTTAGTTAAAAAAAATTATGATAGGAAACACCAAAAGGAAGTCCCTAAAAAATACTCCCCACCATACTCAACATCATAAAGCAGAAACAATACCACATCCTCGGTAGAATTGCAAAAATTAGCTCCAGCATAAAAATTTGAAGACAACATGAGTGGCTTACCTGTATTCAATTTACCTTTCTCTGCAAAAATGGATGTCTTATACAAGATGAGAATGGACTACTATCCATGGAATCCGAGGTCAACTTCAATAGTAACTGTTTATGTTGAACTTGGTATCTTTACTGAAACAGACCAATACAGCCACTGTTGAAAAAAAATCAATCACCATCAATGAAGAGGATCAAAGATGCTTGCAATTATATGAGAAGGACAATAGTGTGGGTTTACTTTTCTGACAGGTGCCTAGTATAACTCTTTTGTTCCATGTCACAGTATAGTTCCTAGAAACTGATCATTTTCATGTTTTGCAGGACATCCTTTAGCTAAATAAATTCCATTGTGTTAAATAGCACTGTAATTAATTATAATTGCACTATATTAATAAATGATGACAAAGGGCAAGTAGCAAGTTTGTATGCCAGAGAATGGAAGATAAACTCTAAAAAAATTTAAATTATGGGCAACTGGATTAAACCTTACGAATATAATAGTCTTGGTCATATAGCATCATAGGTTAAGGAAAATTATTAAGCCTTTTATTACCTGAAATTTTAAAAAAGTATAGCATTTGTTGGGGCTTTGTGGATTTTTGAGGCATCATATCCTGCCTATGGCAATGTTTTCTGTTCCATTTATTTTGTGATTTAGAAGGATGCTAGTTTTTACTATGGCTCAGAGAAAGAAAGGTTCGGTTGCATTCTAAGCTCCTTATGCAATTGTGCCTCTGAACTTGCAAATTCAATGGTATTCATTGTGACAGGAAGGATATGTGAAATCTGGGACAAATCCTGATAGGACAGGTGCAGAGCAGAACCCTAGGATTTTTTAGAAGGTTTTGCCTTTTAAAAGCAGCAGTTGGCCTGCTATTGGGCCTTAATACAGTACCCCACCATGAGACATAATTAAACTACAAAGCTAGAACTAGAAGGTCCTGAGGATGCAAGTAGGTTAGATGAACAGGTTCCCCCAGAGTTCCACACGAGGTTGCATCTAGACTTTTACATCAACCACTCCTCATATAGTGTTCCCATGGTCAGATGATAGAGGAGAAAGACTTACTGCTAAGACATTCCTTGAAAGTAGAAAACTGTTTAATTTCACTTTAATTTCTGTGAACTAAGGTTAACACAATATTTGATGAATTTACAATTTGCTAGTGGCAATTCTGATTTTTTTTTTCAAAATTTGCAGATACAAGTTTTTTCTCATTGGAAAGCAATAAAAAAGATTTTAGACTTAATTTTGTGAAAGGCATTATTAAATGTAACACCAAAGTTTACTTGTTGCTACACACATGGATTCTATTTGAACATAAATAACTTCTAAATAACTGGAAGTTATGAATGATTTATTCTTGTCAATTTTTTTCCAATAGAATTATTTCCATTTCCATGATGACATTCTTTCTGGGGGCTTCAGTGTTGTATTTCCATCCTTGTGTGTATCCCATGAGACCTTCTGGAATACATGAATTGGGTCTTAGATTTATGGATGTGATCTCATTAGTTATTTCGTATGCTTCCTCTTAACTGAAATAATTCCAGAATTTAAGTATACATGGCAACTCCTTTAGTTCAAGTCATTTTATTTATTTACTTAACCTTAAAATCTGAATTGAATCCTAAAAATGTCAGATATCCTACCAGTAATTGGAGAAAGGAAGATAGATAATTCATATTTCTTCCCCTAAATCCTTCTAGTCTAGTCATAGAGAGGGGAACATAAAACAATGATGGTATGTTTCTATAAGGTTATGTTTATAAGGAATACTTGGGCAGTACTGATGAGATAATGCTAAATCAGGATAGAGAGGTGTGATATTTGAGCAGAATTTTTAAGAAATGTTAGATGGTAAAAACAAAGTAAGGAAACTATTTTTAATGGATGATATAAATTTAACTCTAATAGTTACTTCCATATATTTAATGGCATTTAAACTACACTATAATACTTTGCAATTATTCTTTTTTATTTTTAATACATGAGAAAACTGAGGTTCTCCATGTTTTGCTATATGACTTGAATTTACTCAGCTGATATGTTATGAAGTTTTCAAGAGAAACCACAACTGGATAGTAGTTAAAGCAGATATTATTCGGAGTTATTGCAAGAAGGGAAAAGACACCTCAGTATAGAAGTAGATATAATTCTGAATACAACATGCACAAGTTGGAATTCATAGCAAGGAGAGGATTGATGGATAGAAAATTTCTAAGAGGAAGCATCAAGTGTAAGGGAGGATTCTAGCTAAACCATCAATAAGATTCTGATTGAAGACAGGCCAGAGTGATTAGATATCACCTGGGTGATGGTAGAGGATGAGGAGCCCTTCAGATGTCAGGATGATCAGATAAATAGGATAGGAGATTCTTGGTAAGTTTGGATTTCACGAGGATGTGCACAGATGGGCCCAGGAGAAGTTTCAGGAGCCTAACTAAAGTTGGATCAACAAAGCAACTTTGTCAGAAGAGAGTTTTTGAATTCTGGCTAAAAGCCAAAAAATAGATCATGTACAAAAACATGAACACTAGAGATACTGAAAAATTGTGAGAATAACAAATTTTTTGAAAATGAATCATTCCTAATATTTCAATCCAACAATCTTATCAGTTACTACTTTGTACAGTTCTTATTAGATGAATAAATTCTACAGGAAGGAATTTGAAAATACAATGTAATTATTTGATTACATTTCATTAAATATAGACTTAAAAGATCTACACAACTTTTTCACAACTTATTTTTCCCTGGTTATACATTAGGAAAAGTAAATTATATACAGCCCTGAGCTGTTATAGGAAAGAAGGAAGATGTGCTGGTAGGGGGAGGTGCGCCAAACCCAGAATTGGTTTGAGAATGGAAATCATGTGTGCTATGTAAAAGACAAGGCAATTCTGATACACTTCCACTTATATTTTACATATTATAAAACTATCTTAATTGTGAAACCACCAGACAATATGATTATTTTAGGTCCCATTGAAATACTATTTTGCAAAATAACTGTTATGAGGTTCTTCAGAGCAACAGTCATAATCGCATTTAAAAATAAATATAGCTTCATATATTGAGAAAAGACAATATAAATGTGTGGCCTTTGTAGAATTGCCTTAAAATATTCCGTAAAATGGAAAATATAGGAAAAATAGATGGAATCCCTATCTCATAAGTCACTTAAAGCTAACCCACAGAATCTACTTTCCAATATGCTTGGGGAATAAGTCCATATTGAATTTGTCAATTTCATTTTGCATTTATGTTGCTTGACTAATGCATTCACAAAATTTGTTTGGGGTTACTTTGCACCCAGACAATTTCTCTTGGAGCTCTTCATTCAAATCACTGTGAGAGTTATATTTAGGCTGCCAAAATATTATTTCAGCCCTCTGAATTACATTTGCACTTTTCAATTACTTTCTTTGTCTTCTGAATTCATTTTTTAGTGAATTGAGCCACTGTAAAAAGAATAAAAAAGTAACTTCAAGCTGAAATAAAATATCCCTGTATAATTGTGTAAAAAAATGCTGTAATCATATTTAAACAATCACCTTTTAGTAGTCCCTGAAGTTAGCCATATGATTGGATCATTTCTCTGTGATCTACCAGCTATCCAACTATTCCATTTCCCCTCTTATCCAGGTGGAATTGATGCTGCCAATATCAGAGTAATTTCCACAACTGTTAAAAGCCTTATATAAGCAGAAATAGATAGTATTTTTGAAAATAGACTACTATTTTCATATGTTCTTTTAAAAGACATGTTTTCATGTGTTTTCTGTTTCACTGGTTACTCTTTATTTATTTCTTTATTTTGTTTTCTTTTGCTTACGATGTTTTCTGCTGACTGACCTCACTAGGGAAATTTAAAATACTGCAAATTCCTTAAAATTATTTGTTTTCTGCTGAGTATCAGGGCAACTATTATTCCAGCTATTACTCAAAAACACTATGCAAACTTTTAGGACATCATCATCATTGTAATGGCAGCATGAGAAAATTAAAGTTATTCAAAATGTGATGAGTTCTATTCATTCTTAAAGTGTTTCTAGCAATATATTGCAAGATACAAATTACATAACGTGACATACCCTACAATTAATTTTATGATATTCTTGACTTTAAAGAGCCCTAATTAATACTATTAGACATAAGAATTTATGTGAGATCCATGTATCTCAATGTTGTGAATATTTGAATGTATCCAGTTCATGTCCCCCTAAGTATTATTGAAATTTCTACAAACACTATGCTTTCTCTTACTCAATATTGTATCTTCCCCATGTAAAATAAATAATTCAGAGTGACATTCACAAGATGGCAGAATAGCAAATGCACGTACCCAACAAAAATGCACTGGAAACTATTCAAATACAAGAATACCACCCTAAGTTAATCAGAACTCAGGGGAGACCCCCGGGCCCATAGCATCAAGAGAAACCATAACCAGTAAGACAAAAGATCATTTCATTTGGTGCTGACCCTCCTCCAAGCCAGCATAAAACCACTCATAATTTCCCTAATCCCATGGTTTCAAAGGTGAGAAAAGGGGATTGGATATGAACATTTAACCTCTGCCTCAGTCTGGAAATCTTCATGGGGAGCCCATACCAGCCCTATCTTACAGGAACCATTGGGAGTACCAGGAGAGCTGAACCTCTTGCACTGTATAAAGGACAAAGAACAGGGCGCTGAGTGCAGCAACTGGTGCAGAGATATTGGTAGCTACTCTGAATTCTGATCAGCAGGGACACCACATTGAAGGGACTGGCTGATGCCATAGTCCTGCAGGGGGCACAATGTGTAGAAAGGCCTGAATCCCTGGCATAAGTTTTCACACAGCCAAGATGCTTGCATGGAGCCTTGCCCTGGGCTGGAAACAACTAAAAGGTTTCAATTAACTTTTGGTGGCTGCTTAAGTGTTCTCCAAACTGGAAAAAAAATCAGGGCAGCAATTTAGTTCCAGAGCAGTGTTCAAGTTCCAGTGCTTACCATAAGTCTTCCCAGACCAGAAAACAGTAGCAGGACAATGAGTTAGCTCTAGTGCAGTGTTTTAGTTCTAATCTTTACTATAAGTCCTCCCTAGAACAAGGAGAAATAGCAGGCTAGTGCTTAAGTTCCAATATTAAGTAATTGAGCTCTAACGCCACCAATGAACACCTGCAAAACCTGGAAGAGGTCGCAGTCTCCTTAAATTGCAGGCATCAGTGTAAAAACACAAAGAATGTGTAAACTAACAGAGCTCCAGCAAGGGACCCAGAAGAATTGAAGATCTGTCAAACACTGGAAAGAGAATTCAGAATTATCCTCTTAAAGAAGTTCAGGACATCACAAGAAAATGCAGAGAATAAATTAAATAAAATATTAAATAAAATTTAGAAAACAATCTAGGAACAAAATGATAAATTTGAGAAATAAACAGGAACAAATATGTATATATAAATCTCATAAATAAATAATACAATAATTGAACAGAAAAACTTATTAGAAAGCCTCAGCAGCAGAATTGATCAAACACAGAAAATAATTCATGAACTTAAAATGTATGAAATTATCCAATCAGAGAAGCAAAAAGAAAAAAGAACAAGAGAATAAAGAAGGCCTGTGAGGATCATGGACACCATCAGGCAAACCAGTCTCCACATAATAAGAATTCTCAAAGGAGACAAGAGAGAAAAGAGCCTAGAAAGCTCTTTCTGCTGAATGAATTATTTATTTTACATTTAAAGAAATAATATCTGAAAAATCTCCAAATCTGGAGACAGACTTCACCATGCAGGTACAGAAAGCATAAAGGTCACCAATAAAATTCAACCCGAAGAGGAAATCCCCAAAGTATATCATAATCAAATTAGCAAAATTCAAAAGCAAAGAAAGAGTACTCAAATTAGCAAGAGAAAAGAAACATATTACATTCAATGAAACTTCAATGTGGCTTTCAGCAATTTCTCAGCAAAAGCCTGGCAGGTCAGGAGAAAATAGAATGCTATACTCAAAGTATTGAAGGCAAAAAAATGACAAATATGATATTTAGCAGAGTTATCCTTCAAGCATGAAGGCAAGATAAAGACTTTCTCAGACAAACAAAACTGAGGGAGTTTGACAACACCAGATTTATCTTACAAGAAATACTAACAGGAGTTCATCAATCTGGAAGAAATGGATGCTAATATGTACCAAGAAAACAACGGAAGCTATTAAACTCACTAGTAAAAGAAATAAAACAGACTAATTTAGCATATTCTAATACTGTAATTGGAGAAATTAAACCACTTATATCTTAAATGTAAAGATTAAACAATTAAAATTAATAATAACTTCAATTGGCTATAAGATAAAAAATATAAAATTTAAATTGAAACATTAATAAGTCAAAACGTGAAGGAGGGGCTGTGTTAAAATGTAGATTTTTTGGTTACTTTTCTTTATGATCAAAGTTGTGTCATGATCAGTTTCAAATAACCTATTATAACTAAAAGATGTTTTGTAAGTTTCATTGTTACCAGAAAGCTAAAACTTACAATAGATACACCAAAAATAAATACCACCAACACAGAATCAAAATGTACTACTAGAGAAAAATCACTTAACATCAGAGGAAAAAAGAAATGAAAGAGCTACAAGACAACTAGGAAACAAAAACCTAAATGGCAATATTGTATCATTACCCATTAATAAGAATATTGCATGTAAATAGATTAAAATAATCAACTAAAAGGCACAGAGTGACTGAATAAATAAATAGAAACAAGGGACAAATATATGCTGTCTATAGGAAACTCACTTCACCTATATAGATGTGCATAGACTGAAGGTGAAGAGTCAAAAATGGTATTTCATACAAATGAAAACATAAAAGAGCAGGAGTAGCTATACCTATATCAGATAAAATAGATTTTAAGTCAAGAAGAGTACAATATACAAAGAATCCCATTATATAATGATAAAGTTGTCATTTCATCCAGAGGATTAGCAATTGTTAATTTATATATACCCAATACCAGAGCACTCAAATATATAAAACAAATATTAATAGATGTAAAGAAAAATGTTAATTGCAATATAATAATAGTAGGAAACTTCAATACCCAACTTTCAGCAATAGGCAGACCATCCAGACATAAAATCAACAGTAACTAAAAAAATTAGAGTTAAACTGCTCTACAGACAAAATGGACCTAGCAGACATTTACAGAAGATTCCATCTGCCGGCTACAGGATACACTTTTTTCTCAACATCATGTGAAATATTCCCCAAGATAGGCCATATGCTAGGTAAAGAACAACTCCTACAGGTTTTTTAAAAATCAAAATTATATCAAATATGTTCTCTGACCTTGATGAAATAAAACTAGAAATCTATAAACAAATGGACACTGGAAAACTATAAAAATTTGTGAAAATAAAACTTGTTCCCAAACAACAAATAGATCATTAAAGAAATTTAAAAGAAGATTTTAAAATTCCACGAAATAAATTAAAATGGGAACATGGCATACCAAACGAGATATAGCAAAAGCAGGTCTAAGAGGGAAGTTCATAGCAATAAACACCTACATCAAAAAAGTAGAAAGACTTCAAATAAACAACCAGTGATGCACTTCAAGGAAATAGAAAAGCATGGAAAAAAGTTAACAGAAAAAAAGAAATAATAAAGATCAAAGTAGAAATAAATGAAATTGAGACTGCAAAATATAAAAGAATAATAAAATAAGTTCTGTTTTTTTGAAAAGGTTTAAAAAATGGACAAACCTTTATTAGACTAGGAAAATAAGAGAGAAGACATAAATTCAGAGGCATAAAAGAAGACGTTACAAATTATATCAAAAAGATAAAGGTGATCATTACAGACTATTGTAAACAACTATATTGAAAAACTTAGAAGACATTGACAAGTTCCTAGACACATACAATCTACCAGATTGGATCATGAAAAAAAATATATATATAGAAAACATGAAGAGACAATTAAGGAGTATTGATATTGAAGCAATATTAAAAAGTCTCCCATCAAAGGAGAAACCAAAGATCTAATTGATTCACTGCTGAATTCTACCAAACATTTAAACAAGAAATAACATTAATACTACTCAAACTCTTCAAACAAATTACACAGGAGGGAAAACCAAAACTCATTCTATGAGGCCAGCATTACTCTGATACCGAAATAAAACAAGGCAAGCACAGACAAAATCAATCTACAGGCCAATATCACTGATGAACATAGATGCAAAACTCCTCAACAATATAATACCAAAAACAAATTCAGCAACACAATAAAAGAATCATTCATCGTAATCAAGTAGGATTCATCCCAGTGATGTAAGGATGCCTGAACATATGCAATTCAATAACCAAAATACATCACATTAACAGAATTTTAAAAAAATACAACTAATTCAATAGATGCTGAAAAAAGCTTTGCATAAAATTAAATATCCCTTCATGATAAAAACTCTCAACAAAGTTGTTACAGAAGAAACATACCTCAAAACAACCAAGGCCAACTATGACAAACCCAAAGCTAATAGGGGGAAAAATGAAGAGCCCCTAAATTCTGGAAGGAGACAAAGATGACCACTTTCACTACTTTTATTCAATATAATACTAGAAGTCCTAACCAGAACAATAAAACAATAAAGGAAAAAGATATCCAAATTGCATAGGAAGAAGTCAAGATCAAGTTATCCTTGTTCAAAGATGACATGATCCTATATTTAGGAAAACCCAAAGACTCCATCAAAAAAAAGTCAGAACTGTTAAATAACTCAGTAAATTTGCAGGATACAAAATCAGCATGCAAAAACCAGTAACATTTCTATACACTAAAAATGAACAATCTAAAAAGAAATCAAGAATGCAATCATAGTTATTATAACAACAAAAAATAAAACACTTAAGAATAAATTTAATCAAAGATGTGAAGGACCGCTACAATAAGAACAAAATTTCTGATGAAAGAAATTAAAAATAACACCCTATAAAAATAGACAGATATCCCACGCTACTGGATTAGAATATTTAATATCGTTAAAATGTCCATACTACACAAAGCAATCTACAGATTCAGTGTAATTCCTATCAACATGCCAGTGATATTCCTCACAACAATAGGAAAAACAATCCTAAAATTCACAAGGAGTCACAAAAGACTCTAAATAGAAAAAGCAATCCTGAGCAAAAAAACAAAGCTGGAGACATAACATTACCAGATTCAAAATATAGTACAAAGTTTTAGTAATTAAAATAGCATGGTATTGTCATAAAAACAGATACGCAGACTGATGGATCAGATAGAGAACCATAGATAAATTCATGATTTTACAGCTAACTCATTTTTGACAAAGATACCAAAAACACACACATGGGAAAGGATAGTCTAATTAGTGGTGCGAGGAAAACTGAATATTCATATGCAGAAGAATGAAATTGGACCCCTATCTCTCATCATATACAAAAATCAACTCAAAATGGGTTAAATGCCTAAATGTAAGGCCTGATACTTCTAGGAGAAAACATTGAGAAAACGATTTAAGACATTGGTCCGGGCAATAATTTTGAAGTAAGACCTCAAAATCACAGGCAACAAAAGCAAAAACAGAGAAATGGAAGAGCATCAAGCTAAAAAGCTTCCACATAGCAAATGAAACAATCAATAAAGAGACAGCCTATAAAATGGGAGAAAATGTTTATACACTATTCATCTGAGAAGGGGATCAGTGTCCAGAATGTGTAAGGAATTCAAAAACTCAATAGCAAATAATCAAATAATCTGATTAGACAATGGGCACATGATCTAAATAGACATTTCTCAAGAGAAGACATAGAATTGTCCAATAAGTGTACAAAATAAAGCTTAACAGAAACAATCATCAGGAACATGCAAATCAAAACCAAAATTAGGTATAATCTTATCCCAGTAAAAATGGCTACGGTCAAAAAGATTTTAAAAATCAAGCCTCTCGTGGTGGCTCATGCCTGTAATCCCAGCACTTAGGGAGGTCAAGGCGGGCAGATGACCTGAGGTCAGGAGTTTGAGACCAGCCTGGGCAACATGGTAAAACCCCATCTGTACTAAAAATACTAACATTAGCCAGGTGTGGTGGCGTGCACCTGTAATACCAGCTACACAGGAGGCAGAGACAGGACAATCGCTTGAAACTGGGAGGCGGAGGCTGCAGTGAGCCAAGCTTGTGCCACTGCACTCCAGCCTGGGTGACAGAGCAAGACTCCATCTCAGAAAAACAATAAGATAAAATAAAATAAAATAAAATAAAATAAATCACAAATTCTGGCAAGAATGCAGAGAAAGGGAGATGCTAGTACATTGTTGGTGGGACTGTAAGTTAGAGTAGCCACAATTGAAAACAGTATGGGGCTCCTCAGAATACTAAAAATAGGTCTATGTTGTGATCCAACAATCAAGTTGCTAGGAATATATCCAAAAGTAATGAAATCATTCTATTAAATAAATATATGTACTGTCATGTTGATTGTAGCACTATTCACAATAGCTGAGAAATGGAATCAACCTAAGTGTTCATCAGTGGATGAATGGATGAAGAAAATGAGGGATACCTCTAGACACACATACACACACACACGCACGCACACGCACTGAAATATTGTTCAGCCATAAAAAGAATGAATATCATTTGCAACAACATAGACAGAACTGGAAGGCATTATGTTAAATGAAACAAACTAGGAACGGAAAGACAAATATCATATGTTCTAGCGCACGGTGTGAAACCTCCCCTGCAACCCAGAAAAAGAAACTATTTTTGTGAAGGTAGAGAGTAAAGAATGATGAGAACGGTAGAGGAGAGACAGCAATGAAGAGAGTTTTGTAATTAGATACAAAAATACAATTAGATAGAAAGAAAATTCTATTGTTCAATACTACAGTGAGGTTATGATAATTAATAATCTTTTATGTATATTTGAAAATAGCTAGAATAAATATTTAGGAATGTCATCAATACAAAATAATGATAGTAAGAGGTGATGGATGTCCTAATTACCCTGCTTTGATCATTGTACATTGTATAAATGTGTCAAAATATCACATGTACTCCATAAATATGTACAATTAGCATGTATTTAAAAAATAAAAAAATTTCAAAGCTGATTGATTGCTTCCTATTAAATTTATCTTTGAACTATTATTTCAAGTGATTTTACTCAAGAAATGGATTATGCCTAGCTTATTTGCCACTCTGTTCTCAACAATTAATACAATATTCTGTCCAGCTCAGAAACATTTTAATTGATTATTTAATGAAATATTAGTGAATGAGAGAAAGATAGAATTTGGGACATTTTTGAAGGAGTCAATTGGTCAAGTTACGATAACATTTTGATTTAATAACAGTGCATTTGAAGATCACTTCAAAGACAAATTAAAGTGGAAGATATAAGTATGTCATTTAAAAAACACTTGAAAGAAAAGTCTTTTCTAAGATATCATCTTTGAAATGTCAATAAACTTATCTGCAAAAATACATTTTAATTTTTTCCCTCAAAGCACAAATCAGATGTTTTTCAAGTCTTTATTAAAAAGTTATCATACTGAGAGAAGCTGTGAATGTCATTTCTGAGGTTTCAAACACCATAAATAATACACAAATCAAAGGTAGTATTGCCAATAGTTTTCAACTCATACTTAGACCTTCTGTATAGTTGAAAAGTTGAAGTGAATGTTTCAAATAATAGAAAATTAAAATCTGTTAGACATGTTCTTGAGGAAAAAAAAGCAGTTATCTGTTAATTATTATCAATTAAGATAGCAAAAGAAAACACCACCATAAAGTTTTCACACATGATTCACATACATGTTGCAAAGACAAATATATTGTTATATGTATAGCATTTAACACAATTTTTGAAACACTAGTATAAAAAGATGAAAATTGAATTGAAGAATTCAGAAATAAAAGAAAGCAAAAACTTTGTTTATAACGCAAATATTTTTCTCTCCTAAAAATGTTGACTGAATGTGTTTATCAATAACATCCTGTTCGGAGTCAATAACTCTCACTATTTCATTATTTAAAAATATGGAACTGCTTGTATACAAATTAAAATGTTTCTGTATAATATGTGTTTCATCAGGATTTTTTGTATATCTTTTTAATGTATATGCTAAAACATTTTTCTGGATCAGTATCTACCAATTCTCTAGATGGATAATGGATTTTATTCATTCCCAGGTATTTTGTTTCTTAAACTATAAGGAAATTTGCCTCTTTTGTTATTGTGGTTGGTTGGTTGGATGAATGGTAGTTGTGTGCTTTGACATATTTATTAAAGGTTAACGTTTTTAGAGATTTAGAAAAAATAATGTCCTCAGGAAGCTAAAGTAATTGAAACTCTAGGTACCGATAGTGCTATTACTTATTAAATTTATCTCAAACATTATAGGTTGTCTGTGTTAAATGACTCATCAGTATGTCTTGGACAATATTGTGGTAAATAGAATAATATTTAATTTGAAAGTACTAATAAATTCAGCATAGATTTTGACTTTATGTATTTTCTATAATGAAAAGTCCAAAATGCTATTTTTATGAAGCATGGGATGGGGGATCACAGAGTGCTTTAGAAGTCCAGGGGATAGCTTAGTTGACTAGGAGTAGCATTTCCAAAGCAGTAGTGTGATTTGAAGAGAAAGGAGAATAAAAATTTACAAATATTTATTGAATAGTAATACAGTTTGTCTGTGTCCTCACCCAAATCTCATCTTGAATTTCCACATGTTATGAGAGGGTCCCAGTAGGAGGTACTTGAATTATGGGGTCAAGTCTTTCCTGTGCTGTTCTGCTGATAGTAAATAAGTCTCACGAGATCCAGTGGTTTTAAAAAGGAGAATTTTCCTGCACAAGCTCTTTTTACCTGCCGCCATCCATGTAAGACTTGATGTGCTCTTCTTTGCCTTCCACCATGATTGTGAGGCCTCCCCAGCCATGTGGAACTGTAAGTCCATTATATCTCCTTTTCTTCCCAGCCTTGGGTATGTCTTTATCAGCAGCAAGAAAATGGACTAATACAAATGGGTAATGTTTGGGACTGACTTCACATGGTAGAACTGGTAGGACCTTGAATGTTGTAACTGCAGGTTTTTCTCCCCACTTGGCCTCTGCAGGTAAGGTCCCATGGCCAAACCACACTCTTTTTCAAACAGACCAGATGAGGTTCCTACTTAGTACTGAGTATTGTATTTCTGTTTCCTGCCAGGATGCAGAACTACTCAAACAAACCAATCACATTCTCCCACAAGACCAAGGAAAATTCAACCACTTAATTCCACAACGTCTGCCCCATATATCTCCTCTGGTTTGCTCTGTTCTCAAATGCAATCTCTATGTGGCTCCACCTGGTGTGCGGTGTCCTCTGTCTCTGGGCTGTCAGTATATATGACAAATTCTGTCCATTTCACTTTTTTTCCAGTTTGGGTGTTCTGTGTTCAAACTTACATATCCCTCACTGATAGGGTAAAGAGGGGTGATAATTATGTGAGGTAATGCATGTTAATTAGGTAGATTTAGCCATTCTACAACTTCTATGTACCTCAAAACATCATATTGTATGTGATAAATCCAATTTTATCTGTCAACTTAGAAATAAAATTTTATAAATGTATTTGGGGAAAGTATGTAGATCTTCATTGCAGAGAAGTTATTAAAAAAAAAGGAATAGAAGAAAAAAGTAATTTTAGACAAATGACAAGCCCTAAAAATGTATGGGAAATATGTTTTTGACAGAAGAATACTACTTGAGAATATTCTACAGGCTAAGGTCTGAATGTTACGTCTCCCTAAAACTCATATCTTGAATGCCAATGTGATGATTTTAGAAGATAGGACATTTGGGAGGTGATTAGACTCTGAAGGTGAAGTCTTCATAAATGGGATTAGTGCTGTTACTAAAAAGTCCTCAGATAGCTGCCTTGCCCCCTTCTACCATGAGCGGACACAGCTAGAAAACACCATCTAAGAACCAAAAACCAGGCTCTCATCAGCCACTGAATCTGCTGGCAACATGATCTTGGATTTCCCAGCCTCCAGAATTCTGAGAAATAAACCTTTTGCTTTTTATAAGCTACCCGGTATATGGCATTTTGTTGTAGAAGCCCAAATGAACTAAGACACAATGTGAGAAAAACAATATATGAGAAATCCATATGAGAAAATGCAGAAGAGAAAAACATGACAGATTCTAGAAACAAAAAGACACTCAATGTTTATTGCAGTATACACCAAGGTAGAAAATAGATCTGAAGCAATTCAGAAATATTCTAGATGCTGAAATATCTTGTATGCTTTATTAAGGAATTTGAACATGATTCTAAGTGCATTGAATCCCATTAAAAGAATGCAATATTGTCAAATAATCTTTTGTGCTGATATATTATGATCCCTGAAGTTTGGAGAATTGAAAGAAGTGAGAAAATTGAAGGAAGGCACACAATATCCATATTACCCTCATTAGTGATGTTTATTTAGATCACATGGTCTAGGTGTTATCCCAGGTGTACACTGGGTAGTAAAAGCAGGGTTTGAGGTGATACTTTAATATTATCCAATTATCCTTAACATCCCTCCCATGGATTTAGCAATTACTGATGATTCTTGTCTATGCCAGTCTTTACAGTAATGCTTACAAAATAATTATCTTCCAATTATAGCATTGCTATCACATTCAGTAGTCAGCAACCAGCATTCTATAGCCTCATTAAAAAAAAAATTGTAGTCTATCTATATCTATCTATCTATCTATCTATCTATCTATCTATCTATCTGTCTGTCTATCTATCTATGTATCTATCTTAACATGTCCACATGAATTCTTATTTTTGAAACATTTATAACTTATTACGGTCCACATCATTATGATGTTAAATGTTCCTCAGGTTTGAATAGTGGAAGCATCTTCCAGCTGGTTCACACACATTCCCCAACATTTTTTTTAACTCCCTTAATTTCTGGCATAAAATGATATTCCAAAGTCTTCCTGTATGTCCCCCATCCTAGCATCAAATTTCCTTTCTTAGAAAGAGCTAAGAAATATATATGTATATACTATACATAAATTTTAATAGATATGTGTACAGATATAATTGTACAAATATATGTGTGTACACTCACACATATGCATACAGATACACACACACTCCATGCTTGCAATTCCACAGTTTCCTTTCTTCCACTGTGTGAACGCTTCTTTCAAACATCAACCCATTTTATCATCTGTTCAATTCAATGTAACACACCTAAAATAATTTCAGAATTGCTTTACCCATACAACCATAAAAAATATTTTAAAATGTTTTAGAATTTGATTGCAGTGGCCACCCCTCATAAAAATAATGAAAATCAAAAACAAAAACTGATGTTAAACATTAAATTAATGTGTTTACAAGCTATTGGATTGTTTCCCTGACCATCACCCTTTTAGTGTGGTTGTGCTATTCATTTGTAAAACTATTGGGTTCAGGTTGACTTGCTTGATTTTAATTCTTTTTTTCTGTTTTTCATTCCTGTTGATGTACACATTAGCATGCTTCAAAAAGTCAAAAGAACTGAAAAACTGCACTTAGAGAGAAATCATTCATCCTTCCCTTTTTCCTTTCCACTATATCCCCATATCTCATGTTAGTATCCAATTTATTTGTTTTATCTTTCCTGTGTTTCTTTCCATAAAGATGTGATGATATATTTATATTTTCTTATTTCTCTTTTTAACAACAGTTTTCATAATAAACCTACTATTTGCATTTTGCTATTTCCACTAAGCAATGTATGTTTGAAATCATTTATTTCAATTAAAGTTTGTAAGTTTTTTTTTTAATATTTGTTTTCCTATACTTATTTTCACGTGATTTCACAGTGTAGTGTAGAAAAGCATCACTTTCCAAAATTATTTAGTATTCATCACTCAAATATTAAAAGACTTTGTGTTTGCCTGACCTATTGTTACTCTCAGATGAAGAACAGTTAAGATTATACAGAGTCAGTTAAAGATACAAGAAATATTCTCATTTTCCTTAGAGAATAGAGTGATCTATTGTGTTGGCTAAAGATGCTAGTCATTAAGTGAATGGATTTTATAACAAATGTCATTAGCTATATATTTAATCACAGTTTATTCAAGATTTATTGAATCCATAAGCTATATAGTTCTATTTGCAGGTGATAGTAATGATTATATTCATTGCATTTTCAAGGTATGAAAGCACCTTGATGAATAATCACTTCTGACTTGTAGCGATAATGATCACAGATGACCATGGGGTAATTTTGGCACTGAAACCCATCCTCAGATGAAAACTATATAGAATATACACATTTCTACCAGTAATGCACATATATGTTTATATCACATATAATTTATTTTGAGATATTTTGATTTTAAGTTACAATTAGAAATAAGTTATATATACATTAATATATCATTTGTCTTCTGAGGTAGACATTAATGTTCTTTTAAAATAAAGTGACCGTGGAAGCAAGAGTTTAAGTAATTTTCAATGTCACAGCCAAAAAAGGCAAAGATTAGTATTTGAAAATAAAATAACCTGAGTCTTAAGTTCAACCTGATATATACTATATTATTCTGCATAAATACTAAAAATCTTCTATGAACAAAGTTTGGACTCTTAGTATTTTTTCTTTTTTTTTTTATTTTTATTTATTTATTTTTTTTGAGACGGAGTTTCGCTCTGTCGCCCAGGCTGGAGTGCAGTGGCCGGATCTCAGCTCACTGCAAGCTCCGCCTCCTGGGTTCACGCCATTCTCCTGCCTCAGCCTCCCGAGTAGTTGGGACTACAGGCACCCGTCACCTCGCCCGGCTTATTTTTTTTTTGTATTTTTTAGTAGAGATGGGGTTTCACCGTATTAGCCAGCATGGTCTCGATCTCCTGACCTCGTGATCCGCCCATCTCGGCCTCCCAAAGTGCTGGGATTACAGGCTTGAGCCACCGCGCCCGGCCGACTCTTAGTATTTTTTCTTAGCTGTACTCTTCACTTGTAAAATTATTATTTTTTCTTTTTCTCCTACATCCATGGAGAAAGAAGAAAGATTTGATGTCAGTATATGCTGAAATTTAATATAGATTTTAATAGTGGAAGAATCAATATAAATTTTGAGAAACATAGAGAGAAAAATGTTTGCTCTACACTGGGATCAAATTTTAATGATTAGTAATATTTCATAATTCAAAAAAAAAAGACTTTTCTGATAGCCCTCCTAGCTATAGCTGATCAGACATCAGGTAAATTTATCTCAACAATTCTATGAACAAGTTAACTATGCTGGAATGGGTTTTTATTATATGAATTCTAATTTCCTTCTAAGTGCTCTCTATCTCTCACATAATGCAAAGTATGAAATGGTTGCAAGCTACATAAATTCTTTAATAAATTAATACCGGGTACACCAGGTGCTCTTGAAAACCAGTGGGGAACATGTTTCTGGTACTGCATGAGTCCATTCTTGCATTGCTATATAGAAATACCTGAGGCTGGGTAATTTATAAGAAAATAAGGTTTATTTTGGCTTATGGTTCTTCAGTCTGTACAGGAAATGTGGTGCCAACATCTGCTTCTTGTGAGAGTCTCAGGAGACTTACAATCATGGAAGAAGGCAAAGGGGAACCAGCATGTAACATGGCAAGAGAAGGAGCAAGAGAGAGGAGGGGGGCGGTCCTAGACTCCTTTGAACAACCAGATCTTGCACGAGCAATAAGTGAATAAGAATTCACTTATCATTAAAAGGATGGTGTTAAAGCCATTCATGAGGGATCTGTTTCTATGAGCCAATCACCTCCCACCAGGTCCCACCTCCAGTATTGGCAATCACATTTCAACATGACACACAAGGGCCTGTTGGGGGGTGGGGGAGGGATAGCATTAAGAGAAATACCTAATATAAATGACAAGTTGATAGGTATAGCAAACCAACATGGCACATATATACCTATGTAAAAAACCTGCACATTGTGCACATGTACCCCAGAACTTAAAGTATAATAATAATAATAAAAAGAAATTTGGAGGGGAGAAACATCCCAACAACATCATTCTACTCATAGCCCCTCAAATCTTATGTCCTTCTCACAAATCAAAATACAATAATGCCTTTGCAATATGTCACCAAATCTTAATTCATTCCAGCATTAACTCAGAAGTCTCAAGTCCAGCCTCATCTGAAGATGAGTTCTTCCTACCAATTTGCCAGTGAGACCAAAGTCAAATTATGTATTCCTAAGATACAGTGGTGGTACCAGAATTGGGTACATATTTTGATTCCAAAGTGGAGAAACTAGCCAAAAGCAAGGGGAATAGGCACCACACAAGTCTGAAACTCAGTAGGACAGTCATTAAGTTTTAAAGCTCCACGATAATTTCCTTTGACTCCATGCTTTACATGCAGGGCATAGTGGTGTGATGGGTGAACTTCCAACACCTTGGGTAGCTCTGCCCCGTGGCTTTGACAGATGCACCTCATGGGCCTTCTCTAATGGGTTAGAGTCCAGAGTTTCTGGCTTTTCCAGGCTAAGGATGCAAGCTGCAGCTGGCTTTACTAATCATGGGCAGAAAATGGCAACCCCCTTCCCACCCCTTCCCACAGCTCTACTAGGCAATGCCCTGTTTAGGATTCTGTATGGGGACTCCAACCTCACATTTCCCCTTGGTGCCGCCCCAGTAGAGCCTCTCTGTGTGGACTCCGTCCCTGTGGCAGTCTTCTGATCAGGTACCCAAGCTTTTCCATAACTCCCCTGAAATCTATGTGGAAGCTTCTGAGTCTCCTTTACTTTTATATTTCGTGTGCCTGTAGGCTTAACACTATGTGGAAGCCACCAAGGCTTATGGTTTGCACCATCTGAAGCAGTGGACCCTTTGAGCCTGAGCTCCTTTGAGCTGAGGCTGGAGCCAGAGTGACGAGAATGTGGAGAGTCATGCCTTGAAGCTGTGCAGGGCAGTGGGGCACTGGGCCTGGCCTCTGAAATCATTCTTTCCTTTTAGGCTTCTGGGCCTATGAAGAGAGAGTTTGTTCTAAAGACTTCTTGAAATGCCTTTTAGGACATTTCCCCATTGTTAGCCATGCTAATCTCTCTAGCAAGTCATTTCTCCACAGCCGTCTTGGATCCTTTCTCTACCACAGGGCCAGGCTGCAAAGTTTCAAACGTTTATGCTCTTCCTCCTCATTAAATATGAATTCCAACTTCAGTCATTTTTTTTTCCACCTATATCTTATAGGCTGTTAAGGGCAGTCAGGCCACATCTTGAATGTTTTGCTGGTTAGAAATTTCTGCCACCAGATACCCTAGGTAATTACTCTTAAGTTTAAATTTCCACAGATCCCTAGGGAATGAACACAATGCCTCCAGGTTATTTGCTAGATATTAGAAGATATTATTGGGAACTGGCTGACCTTACTCCAGTTCCCAATAATATCTTCATTTCCATCTGTATCTCATTAGCCTAGATTTCACTGTCCATATCTCTATCGGAATTTTGGTCACAACAATCGGACCAGTCTCTAAGAAGTTCCTAACTTTTCCTCATCTTCCTGTCTTCCTGTGAGCCTTCCAAATGCTTCCAACTTCTGCCTGTTACCTAATTCCAAAGCCACTTCCATGTTTTCTCATATTTTTATAACAATGCTGTGCTCTAGCTACCAATTTTCTGTGTTAAGCTATAAAGAAATACCTGACGCTTGGTAATTTATAAAGGGGAGAGGTTTATTTGACTCATGGTTCTGAAGACTGTACAGAAAGCACGACACCAACATTTACTCAGATTCTGAGAAGGGTCTTAGGGAGCCTACAAGCATGGTAGAAGGCAAAGTGGAAAGCCATATTATCAAATAATGAGAGTGGGAATGAGAGAGATGATGGTCCCAGACTTTTAAACCAGTGGATCTCACATGAACTGAGGGAGAATGCACTTATCACTAAGGGGATAGGGCTAAACAATTCATGAGGGAGCCATCCTCATGATCCAGTCACCTCCCACCAGGCCCCACCTTCAACACTGGTAATTATATTTCGACATGAGATTTGGGGGGCCTATTATATCATGTATAATGGCCTAAAATTAAACCACGTTTGAGACAACACACTAACTTCATGTTTATCAACAGCCCTCACTGGATCTACTGGTTACATACTGGCCCTGGAACTCAAACTTAAATCACAAGAACTTTCTTTTCCAAGATAACAATTCAGATTGAGAGCATAGATGAAGCTGGCCACAGAGTGGGGGATACTATGCTAATATCTTATTACAACCTTTATGTTAATTACAAATAATACCAAATAGAAGTAAACAGAAGAAAAATTTCAAGTGCCATCTTAGAGCAGTTGCTCCGATTTAAGATTTTGAAACCACAACTTTGTCAAGATAGTGATTCTCTTTCCATGACTTTTTCTCTACACTTTTTCCTTTTTTTTTTTTTTTTTTAAGACGGAGTTTCATTCCTGTTGCCCAGGCTGAAGGGCAGTGGCACGATCTCTGCTCACTGTAAACTCCTGCTCCTGGGTTCAAGCAATTCTTCTGCCTCAGCCTCCCCAGTAACAGGGACTACAGGCGCCCGCCACCACACCCGGCTAATTTTGTATTTTTAGTAGAGATGGGATTTCTCCACATTGGCCAGGCTGGTTTTGAACTCCTGACCTCAGGTGATCCACCAGCCTCGGCCTCCCAAAGTACTGGGATTACAGACGTGAGCCACCACGCCTGGCCCACCTGTTTCCTTTTTAACATTCTACATTCTGCAATATTAACCTGAAAAGAGTCAAACTAAAGTTACCTGCTGGGTAAATCAGATGTTGAATTACTGCTAATGGACCTTGTCATTAGTATAATGAACCTGGATGATCGTTATGATACTAATAAGTAAGGTATAGGAATGTTGTCTTCCATTTTTAGTGCATGTTGAGTTCAGACCACCCCAATAAAATGAATATTGCAATAAAGCAAGTCACATTTTAGCAAAGTTAAAAAAATGAATGTTCAGTTCAGAGAGTTCTGATTACTTTACAGAAATGGAAAAGAAAATAGTCTTGTAATTCCTTTTCTTGTTATTTCAAATCATAACTTATGATTTGGTAACAGTTTTGAAAATTAAATGTATAGCGACCACAAGATACCTGAATAAATTTATAACAATGTTGTTTTGCTGTAATTCATCTGAAAATATGACGAACCATATGTTGCTATCTAACCTATCCAGAGATTTTCACATTTTCATTCATACATTTTTTGAAATGCCCCCACAGATTTCTCACATAATGAAAAATTCTTCAACATGTTATCCAATAAAGCATATTGATAAACGTGAAGAACAGAGTTCTGCCAGATCAGGTGTCAATTTAATCTGTTTTTCTTTATTGCATCTTGTCATGGATCCTAGCTAATAGAAATATATATATATTTATATATATAAAATATATATATTATATATATAATATATAGATATACAAAATGTAACCTTTATCTTACTAATGAAAAAGTGTTCATATATACAAGTAATTTAGAATCAGAAAATTACACATAAATTCCTCTTCTGGTGCTAGTTAAATATACAGATTTGGACAAGGCTCTGCTCTACCTTAATTAAAAAAAAAAGAACTCTGAAAACAGGTTGTTCAGAAGACAAAATGTACATGAAAGGCTGAATGTGTCACATAGGGTAGGCCTTCGAATTGATTTATATTTAAAACAAAACATAAAAAAATCTAAAAATTATAAGGACATCCTAATATTAGTATTTAGGGGCAAAGTTGTTGAAAAATGTGAAAAATTACATTATATGACAGAAATTGGAACTCTCCAGGCTACTAAAGTATCTCTCCATTTTTCAGTGCATCTATTTTTCAGCCTGTTGAGTTTAAACCTCCCATTATCTTTAACTTGTGACTTATATTACAGAGAAAATAAGTCCCCAGGTATTTTTCTTTCTTTTTAACTTACAAATCCATTCACAGATGTTTATTTTGATGCCTGTTTAGTTTAGGCAACCACTGAAATTCACAGAACAGTCTCCTGACTGGGGCTCCTGCCTCCAGTCTGAAGGAGCATAGGAAATTTCACCCTAAAATAAGGCTCTTTGGCATATTGAGTATTTTGAATTAAAAGCCCTTAGAGATCCACAGGGCTTGAAAAAGACTTTTCCCCTATCTACATAAAGATGAGACAAACCTACAAAGGCAAAGGTGTTTGGATACCACTGGAATATTGGGTGATCACTCCGTAATTTTCCTTGTGCACGTTATTAAATAAGCTAGTATGCTTTTTCTCTTATTAATTTGCCTTATTGGAGTTGATTTTTTCAGTGAATGCTCCAAAGGTAAAGGGGAAGTTTTCCCTTTGCCCCAGCAAGTCTATTGTCTGGAAATCGCACCTCCCTAAAATCCAATCTTTGCTCTGTGACCAGAGTGGTAGTTTTAAATATAAACCTAATCTTATCATTCCCCTTCATAAAACCTTTAATAGTCCTCCAGTGCCCTACAAATACAATCTAATCCCTTAGCATAACATACAATCTCCCATTATAAATTGTTCCTTGCTCTTCGTCTATTACCACCTTCTCTTTTCTTATGCAATATATTCAACTAATGTGTAGTAGCTAGAATGATTTATGTCTTTTTTCTCCTTCTCACTCCAGTGTATATTCATCCCTTTCACTCCATTTCATCCTCTTAACTCATACTTCTTCCTGGAGTGTTTGCTTAAACATTTCTTCATTTTCAATTCTGGATTCACTGTCCTTCTTGTGTGTTATCACAGCATCGCCTATCCCACTAGAACATGTACTATAGTTCCATGGCTTATCTCCCTTTTTCTATCCTCCAAAAGACAATAGAGGTTTTGAAGGAAGACACAGAATTTGATTCACATTTGGAGCTCAATTAATATTTGTTTAATTAATAATGAATTTGGGTTACACAGAAATTTGTGCTCAGGAATTATTGTCTTTTCAGTCCTTACGAAAAATCTACTAGTACAGAACCTTATTCCAAATAAGTTTAAGATGGTTTCTATTTGTTTTTTCCACAAAATAGGACAAAAAGTATGACTTACTGATGATTTTTTCAAGATATGTTTCTTGCAGAAATATCAAATGCCTTACTATTTGTATGACAACTCAATTTAGCGCTGAAATTGCTGTTGAGCAGAGTCAAACTTTAAATTTAATAAAAGTATAAATATGTTGACGTATCAATTCCTTATGAACTCACACATAGAACCAGGAAAACGGACTGCTTGGAAAAATAAGGATTTCCTGAGATAGTCCAATGGATCCAGTTTTAATGAGTTAATGTCTATAAGCACACTACAGAAAAACTAGCTCATTGTAACTGCTTCATACCATTGGGATACCTTTACAAAAGTTCCAACTAGCCGTTGCAAAGCAATTATTATTAGATTCTTTACTCTTTAAGACCATCATTAATTTTGTTTTGTAATTTCTCTTTGAATAAAAGGCTCTAAAAATTATCTTTAACAATTTGCTTTTTGATAAATTTCAGAATAAAACTTATACATGGTTCAATATATGTAAATGTATATGCATGAATACATATGTTAAACTATGGGTATGCAGTATATGTGCATACATCAGAAAAATTAATTTTTAAAATTAATATGAAAGTTGTTAGGTGATATCTTAATAATTTGACAGTAAACTACGTTTCTCAAAAAAGAAGCTGACAAACAGGTAAAATATAAATTGTTGAGAACAGACATTAAACTTTTAATCTATCTGACAGATGACCCAAAAAGTACAACATTGAAAACTTATAATTGCAGCAATTAGGATAAAATGTCAGAGCACGAAGTGGAAAACATAACCAATAGTGACTTAAATATATAGGAGTAGTTTCCCCCCACCCTCCAAAGAGAAATTCAAAGGAAGATGATTCCTTAAATTAGTCCTCCAGTTTAACAAAGTCAGAATCAATGATTTCCTTTCCTTCATGATAACATGATCTTGTCAAGCATCAGACTACACATTCATCTGAAGGATCAGAATAAAATGGTGAGAATTTAGCCAAGGCTAAACATTTTAATTGAGAAAGTGAAATCTGTCAGAGAGCACCCAGATGTCCTCATGCATCTCATTAATGTGAGTTGTTTCTCAGGTCACAACTAGCTGAAAAGGAAGTAAAGAAAGTAAGCATTTCCATTTCTGAGCCTGTATAAAAAACACAAGCATGGGAAAAGGTAGAGCAAATAGATGGTGCTTCATCCATCATTGTATGATTGAATGGTTGCAAATGTTATACTCTGCTTAGTAATATCTCACTTACATACAAGGGAATGCATCTGGTTCATAAAAGCAAGGAAGGACATGTGAACACCATTTAGGTCTTTCTTAACATCGCCTATTGTGTACTCTTCAGGAAGGAACATGTGTTTCGTGCTATTTTTCTGAAATACTGCACTAAAACCTTGGTAAGGATTATAGTCTCTACTAAAGTCATGTTTGACCTTATCAGTGTGAAGGTTTTCGTTTTTGTTTTTTTTGTGTGTGTGTGTGTGTGTGTGTTTTGACCCAGCAAACTTACTTTTTTGACTTTTTCAAGATAATGTCTTTAAACTTTCAGCACAATTGCAATAGTTTAACCCTCATTATTCTCACTCATATTTTACATGATGGAATATATTAAAATATCTTGGTGAGAGGAACTATAAAACACTGCTGGAAAAAATCATAGATGACAGAAACAAATGGAATAGAAAGAATCAATATTGTTAAAATGGCCATACTGCCTAAAGTAATGTACAAATTCAATGATATTCCTATGAAACTACCAATATTGCTCTTCAAAGAATTAGAAAAACCTATTCTAAAATTCATGTGGAACCAAAAAAGAACCCAAATAACCAAAGAAATGCTAAGCAAAAAGAACAAAGCCAGAGGCATCACACTATTTGACTTCAAACTATACTCTAAGGCTAGAGTAACCAAGACAGCACAGTACGTGTAGAAAAAGAGACAAATACAGACAAATAGACCATTGGAATAGAAGAGAGCATATAGAAATAAACACCTACAGCCATCTGATTTTCAATAAAGTTGACAAAATAAGCCGTGGAAAAAGGACTCCTTTTTCAATAAATGATGCTGGAATAGCTGGCTAGCCGTACACAGAGGAATAAAAGTAGACCCCTATCTTTCCCCATATACAAAAAATTAATTCAAGGTGGATTAAAAATTTAAATGTAAGACCTCAAACTGTCAAAATCCTAGAAGAAAACCTAAAAAATACCATTCTGAACATTATGCTGGGAAGGAATTTATCCCTAAGTCCTCAAAAGCAATTGCAACAACAACAACAACAACAAAAACTAGGAAAAGTAGAACCTAATTAAACTAAAGAGCTTCTGCACAGCAAAAGAAACTATCAACAGAGTAAATAGACAAACTATAGAATGAGAGAAAATATTTGCAAACTATGCATCTGTCAGAGGTCAAACATCCAGAATCTATAAGAAACTTTAACAATGCAATGAGCAAAAGGACATGAACAGACATGTCTCAAAAGAGGACACACTAATATGGTTTGGCTGTGTCCCCACCCATATCTCATCTTGAACTCCCACATGTTGTGAGAGGGACCCAATGAAAGGTAATTGAATTGTGGGGGCAAACCTTTCCCATGCTGTTCTCATGATAAATCTCACAAGATCTGATGGCTTTAAAAAAAGAAGTTCCCCTGCACAAGTCCTCTCTCTTGGCCTGCTGCCATCCATGTAAGATGTGACTTGCTCCTCCTTGCCTTCCACCATAATTGTGAGGCTTCCCCAACCACATGGAGCTGTAAGTCCAATTAAACCTTTTTCTTTTGTAAATTTCCCAGTCTCAGGTATACCTTTATCATCAGTGTGAAAACAGATTAATACACACACAAAGAACCAAACACAAGAAAAAATGCTTGACATCATTAATAATCAGAGAAATGCAGATAAAAACCACAACACCATATCATCTCATACCCCTCAGAATGGCTATTACTTAAAAAGTCAAATAATAACATGTTGGCAAGGCTGCAGAGAAAAGGGAATGGTTATGCACTGTTGGTCGGAATGTGAATTAGTTCAGCTACTATGGAAAGCAGTGTGGATAGTTCCCTAAAAAATTAAAACAGAATTACCATTTGGCCCAGCAATCCTGTTACTGAGTATATACCCAAAGGAAAATACATTGTTCTACCAAAAAGACACCTGTACTCATATGTTCATAGCAGTACTATTCACAATATCATTGACATAGAATCAACCCAAGTGCCTACAAATTGTGGACCAGATAAAGAAAAAGTGGCACATATACACCATGGAATACCACACAACCATAGGAAAAAAAAAAAAAAAAAAAGGATGAAATTAGGCCTTTTGAAGCAACACAAATACATTCATGTTGGAGGTCATCATCCTACTTAAGCTAATTAATGTAGGAATAGGAAACTAAATATCACATGTTCTCACTTTTAAGTGGGAGCTAAGCATTGGGTACACATGGTTATAAAAATGACAACAATATACACTGGGGACTATTGAGAGGGGCAAGGGCTGAAAAACTACCTATTATGTACTATGCTCACTACCTGGGCAATGGGATCATTCATACTCCAAACCTCATCATCACACAATATTCCCATTTAACAATCCTGCACATGTACCCCTGAATCTAAAATAAAGGTTGAAATTATAAAAACAATATTAAAATAAAATATTTTAGTGAATTAAAGATGACTGAAGGAGACTTGAACAGACCAGGCACATGTACAGGCAATGCCAGCTGCTAGGGCACCAATCATTGGGGAAAAAGGATGAGTAGCAGGTGAATGCACCCCCCTTCTCCACTGGCTATTACATTCTGGGTTAACTCACAGTAATCTTGTACGTCTGGATATGAGACTCCAGGAGCTGAGTAGTTTTTAAGCTATATAACTAGGGAAGCCCTTGCTCCTTCCTTGGTATGATTATAAACTGTTAGGCCATACAGTCGTTCACTGCTAGCATAGTTTTTGTATTTAGGAGTAGACCCAGTAGCCCTTCTTTAGCATGATAGAGAAATTGAAATGCAAACACTTTGGCACAGATGTAGGATATAGTAAATCAGAGGAAAATTAACCACATCAACAATCATTCCTGGGAAAGCAATAGCCCGTCCATGATATATCAAGGACCTCGGATTCAAACCTTGCAGTTGCCCAGGATTGATTGTTTAAAGGGCTAGGAAAGAATTTGTTTCAGTAGCATATTGCAGAAGGCCAATCTTCTGAAAGACCAGGCTGCGGAGGATAAGCTAATATAGGAGAAAATAATAAAATAATTTAAATGTAATATCTTACAATGTCAGTGTTTTTTTTTTTTATTAAAAAAACAATACTTTTAACAGGTTTTAATTATGTATGCTAATTCTGAATACTGGTAAGAATGAGTTTATGAGTTATGCGTTAGAGTTGCTCAAAATTTCATACTCTCTGACAAAGATTTTTAAGATGTGTTGCAAAAATGCATAAAAATTGTATTGCTGGTTCCTGTGAAAGTTGGAAGCTTGTATAATGGAGAGATGAAATAGCTCTTGTGCTATACTGAGAAAGTTTAAATGAGAAAAGAAAATTAACATTTTCTTATATGACATTAGTTTAGAATTAATTTGTCTCTACTGAAAAATATATTTTGAATTGTTATGATTTTTATATCACTATTATTAAAATTTATTATGTTATTAAAACAAATATTGTTCTGTAATTTAACTAGGTCCTAATAATGTTTTTGTCATTCTTAATTTTAATCTCCAATTATACCTTTAACTTTTAACGAAATATATATAATTAAGTCTCTTTTTCCATACACTTTTCAAGCAGCAGTATATTTCAGTGACATTCCCTGAAGGAACATTTTTAGTATCATAGCATAAATCAAAAATGCCATGAAAGAGGCACTGGTCATTACCTCATGTATTTAATAACTGCAGGAGGAAAGAAGATATGTGATTACAATTTTTAGTTCAAGGGAAAATAGCTTTTTTTTTTCTTCCACAAATAGCGCTTTCTTTCTGAAACACTAAAAACCTTATTGTGGTGCCTTATTAACTCTTGCGTCCTTGGAAATTTCTTCCCATGAACAACTGGGTATAATTAGGAATTAAAGGATGAAAGCATTGTTTATGGAAATGAAAACATTTACCTCGACAGAAAATATCTAAATAAATCATAAGACAGCAATCTCCTTGTTTTCCACCCTGGGTAACGGAGAGCAGAGATTTCACAGGCTACCCTGATGTCATACGAGGATGAGTAAGTCTTGTCCTCAAGCCATTAGGCTTGATGCCCACTGTCATGAAAGAATTGAGGAAGTGAACCCACCATGCTCCCTTCCCTTCTGTTATGAAGGAGGAATTGACCCTTTCACTACCTAGATTCATGCCCTCTATCTACTCTTTGGATTCTGCTGTTTACCTGCTGCCTACAGAACTTGTCAATCATATTTTTCTTTCCTATGTATTCCATCAGTCTCACTATACTGTTATCTGTCACATTAACCTCCACATATGCTCATGTTTCTTCCATTTGGTGACAAAAATAAAAGTAAAACCACACCTTCAAACACAAGATTTTTTAGTTTCACTCCCAAGTCATCCTATTTCTCATTTCAGCTTAATGACTCCACTTTGTGAGAGAGTTGCCTAAAAGGGCCGGGCGCGGTGGCTCACGCCTGTAATCCCAGCACTTTGGGAAGTCGAGGTGGGCAGATCACGAGGTCAGGAGATCGAGACCATCCTGGCTAACATGGTGAAACCTGGTCTCTACTAAAAATCCAAAAAAATTAGCCGGGCGCGTTGGCGGGCGCCTGTAGTCCCAGCTACTGCGGAGGCTGAGGCAGGAGAATGGCGTAAACCCGGGAGGCGGAGCTTGCAGTGAGTGGAGATTGCGCCACTGCACTCCAGCCTGGGCAGCTGAGTGAGACTCTGTCTCAAATAGATAGATAGATAGATAGATAGATAGATAGATAGATAGATAGATAGATAGATAGATAGATAGATAGATAGAAGGAGAAAGAGTTGTCTCAAAGCTCTTTTTCCATATCCAGTCCCCCAGGCCACATAGGCTCTTCAGTCAGTAGTGGCTCACTTCCATGCTTCCTCACACCACAGGATTTATTGTCTTCACTAATTTTTTCCTCTGTAATACTTTCCATTGCACATTTACTATTGATGCTTCACCTAGTTAAGTGCTGTTCATATTATTATTATTATTATTATTATTATTATTATTATTATTTTATCAGAGATGGGGTCTTGCTATGTTGCCCAGACTAGACTCAAATTCCTGGGTTCTTCAGGTGATCATCACACCTCAGTCTTCCAAGTAGCTGTGACTACAGATATGTGCCACCATTTGCCCAGCTTGTTCATCCCTTAGCTGTCAGCTCAAGCATCACTTCCTCAGAAACTGTCTGTTTTTAAGTTCACAATAGTTACTCATCAAATTGTATTGCTTTTCTTATATCACTTTCCTGTCTGTGATCACTGATTCATCAGTGTACTATTTTGATTACTGTGCTATTTTGATTTCTGGACTAATAGCAGTAATATCCGTAAGAATAAGGGAGTGTATTTGTTTCCTACTCGTCTAGAATCTCCAATATTAGGCATCATTGGCACATAGTAGGCACTCAACAGATATTACTTAATATATAGCTTCAAGTCAGATTCAATGAGTAAGAAATGATTAATTTGGCTCATTTATGTAGATAAAGCAATCTTCTGGTGATGAATCAACAAAATATGAAGATTTCACACTTGTGATTTTTAAAGCAGTCTTAAAAATGCAAAGGGTATTATTAATCTCAAACCAAACATCTTCACTGCACTTTTGGGAATGATAAAACACACCAAAAAAGAAAAACCTCTTAAAATTTCAGTGGAATAGCATGCATTTTTAATGCATAGGTTTTGTTCAGCCTTGAAAGTAGAAGTGCACTTTGTATTAGATTTCTGGAAACTTTAATTTGCACACTACTATAATATGCAGGATTTTATGTAAAATAACCTGCAAGAGCTAATGGAATATAAATCTTAAATAGGTGTACTATGAGTCACTAAAATTATGTATAACTTTTCAATGAAAAGATTTTTATGCAATCTATAGTACTCTCATAATTGTTATTGAGATTTTTATATTTTTTTCTAATTAATATTGCACAGGATTCTGTAATAATCTGAAACATTCTAAAAATGACTCAGAGAGTTATACTCTCAGCTATAGAATTTTTCATAAAACAGCATACTCTATAAACTGACTATATTTTTATTCTGTAAACTCTGATGCAAAATTTAAATGGAAAATATCTAAAATGATTTACTATTGTTTATTGTAATTCAACATGTAAAATGAAAATATATAATCACATCCATAAAACCAAATGATACATTTTATGTTAAGAGACTCTCAGTAATTCCGAAAATAATGATACATTCAAATGATAGAGTTTAGATTAACGTAAGCCTTGAGAATAGAAACTAAAACAAAAAATACAAGGTACCCAATACTTCGATGGCAAATGCTTAGCAGATTCTAAAATGTCACTGCATTAATAGCTATTATATTTTCATTCTGTATTTGGGCAATTTCTCTCAATTTTACTTGCCACCCTGCTTCTTTTTGTTGATAATCTTAATATCTTTCTGTAAAACATACTTTATTTGGGGACTAATCCAAACACTAAGTCAGGGTGCCAGAGACTGATAAGGGCCTGGTGCTTAGTATTCATTGCTACCCCTGGAGAAATAAACAATATAGAGGAGGCAAATGAGAGTGATCACACTGAACCTTAAATGAGCTATATCAAGCTATTGTTTTCCAACAGACTCTTCAAAGCACATCTTGTTATAATATTCCTGATGAAATATTCCAGCTTATTAGACAGCCAACTGTTACAGCACTAATGTGGTCTCATTTAACAATATTAAACCCAAATGGCTATCAATGTTCAGTGCTCTTGTCACAGTAATAACCTTTATTTCACATTTTAATATTTTCTCAATGGCAATGGCCTGAAGAGTTGATTTAGGCTTTCTCTAATGACATACAACATTGAATGCCTTACTTTTACCCACTGAGATACAGAGGAGAAGGAATAAGTATTGTTAGGATAGAGAATGAGTCAAAGCTCATATTTGATTCAAAGCTGAATTATAAGTCAATATAAAATTATTTGTTTACAATTCTGGAGTATTGTAATCAAATTAATGCTGATATTGAGTTTTAAAAATATCATTTACTGCAAATAACGTAAAACATTTTCTTTCAACTACATTACCTTCATCAATACCTGGATTAAATTAATTCATAATCTAACATATAGGTAGCAATCAAAATTGCCAAAATATACAGCAAAACTGGCTTTTTTGATAAAGAAAAAAATCACAAACCCTAAATGTATCGATTTTGAGTACATTATAATTCAAGATATTTTTACTTAAAGTCATCTTTGGATATGATAAGCAGTGAGGTATCACATTGTTGCCACCAGTATTAGACAATTAAAATTTTCATTAAGCAACTCTTAATGTTTGATGATATTTGGCATATATATGGAGATACAATTATAAAGACTCCTTATGGATGACATAAAAATAATCACAAAATATTAAAGCATACTGTAACCAAAAGACTGACATTGATGATATATGGTAAACAAATACATAATTAGGAAACTTTTATACTGAGCTGTAAAATTCATCCCATGTTGGATTAGATTTGCAGATGTTTTTCTTGGACAGAGATGACACAGGTGCTTGCCTGTATGATGTGATGATGATGGTGGTGTTGGTGATGGTGACAATGGTGGTGAAATGCCAGGTCCCATTCTGGATAATTTTTGTCTGTTTTCTCATGTAAGCCTCACTTAGATTTCTTAAGAAAATTATAAATATATACATTACAGAATTATAGAAAACTAGGCTACAGAAGATTAAATAGCTTTCTCAAGTTCACAAATGCAGGTTGCTTAGTTCTAAACCACAGCTTTGCTTTCAAGAACAGAATTTTCCCAATTACCCTGTGTAGCCAAAATCACACTGTGACTCTGATTTCAATCCCTAAACCCATGCTTAGTTCAAGTTGTTTTATTAATCAAAAAGGTCTACAAATTAATTTTTTCAAAAAGTCTTCAAAGATAATGATATCAAGACAGATATATTAACCTACTCAAAATGAATCAAGCAACACTCTACTCCTTAGCAGCTCTCTTTTTTAGATAGAAAACACTTTTTAGGAAACTTCAACTAGACCCAGATATGTGTATGAAGCAGTGTTTTTTCTTATACAATGTAATGAACTAAGTGAATATTGGCATTGAAATATCTTCACAAGTGTTGTGTAGAATTCCACATGAGTCATTCAGTCTACACAATTCCAAGATAGAGGCATTACTATCCCCACCTACATGAGAGCACAGACTTCATGCTTTGTAGGAATATTTTATCACATTGGTGCCAATATTTAATAAAATATAATTACATGTTTCTCTCTGGTCAAAATAAATAGCAACAATAAAAACAAAATAAATGTACACAAGAACAAATCTGGAGAAATTTGACATTAATAAGACATTTCAAAGTTAGATAGCCTTTTAATTGGAAGGAAATTAGGAGAATAAATAGTACAAGGATTAGTAAAGCTGGTTGGAAATCAGAACACTGAGGAATCATTAAAAGTTGAGGAATCCTTGATTAATTTTAGTATACTCAATACTATGTGAAATGCAGGAAGTGTACTTTTAAAACTTTCCCAAATTATTCTGATATAGCTGATTATAGTATCTGGAAAGCACTTAGAGTTTCAAATTCTCATTTTACATGTAAGAAAAATATTTTTCCCTTGCATACAAAGAGTCGATTGTATTTACTACACTTAAACCATTTTTAAATTAGACAAAATATTTCTAGACTTTAACATTGATTGTATAGAATCAATTCAATCTGGGATCTTTAATAAGATTTAGCATATACTATCTAATTCAGTATCTATCCCTAAGTAAATCTTAGATAAAATGATGAAAGGAAAACTCATGAATTAACTTGATGAACAAAACAAACTAGTTCTATAATTACAAAATTTTAGAGAGACGAAGAAGCAACTAATAATTTTATATTTTCATGAAAGGATATGGCTATATTTAACTTACAAGAATGCTACTTGCATGACTAAGTTAGGTATGTGAAACATTAATCATTATAAAGAGGAATCAAAACCAATAATGGAAAATTCTGCCATAATTATCTTTCTAAAAGTTTAAAGAGCATATTTTCATTAAAACATGACTAAAGCAATAATAAGAAGGTGAAGTATAAAAAAGCATAGATTAATGTGATTACTTGTACTCAAGGAAAATGCTAGGGGTGATGTACTCTTACTTTTTTAAAGAAAGCATTCTCGGAATAGTAATTAGAAGATTCATTAATGACTTGTTTTTGCCAAATGTACATATTTTGTGTTACTCTCATTTTGGAATTGAACAGAATTGTAAATGATGGGAAGAAATCTTATCCAAATGATAGATGATTCCATATGCAATCAATAATTAAGCATCTTTTTATATTTTATTTATTCTAATGTTCCCATGTTGGCATCCAATGACTAATTTTTTAAAGGAACCACTACAGATTCAATTTTCCTCCATCTCTTATTATATAATACCTTTTTGTCAGGCATTGGTATTGTACAGTATGACATCATTTAAAAAATAGTGTACTTATTACATTTGTGAGTATGAAATTCTATTGTATATCTGAATTAAACAATTAAACAAATAAACATTAATAATATGTGCCCTTTTATGTGATACATAATGTAGAAACTGGTGAATAAAATAACTCCTTCAGAGACACACAGTCCAGTACATTGGGTCTCAATATAAACATTAGAAGAAATTCAAAGAATTGTTTTTAAGTAACTGCTTCTTACTAGTTATCACTGATTTTAATGCGAAGAGTTACAATAAATTATACTCACCAAAACTCTCCTCTAAGTTAACACAGTGCTATTAATCCCTAGAGTAGTGACAATGCCTTAAGCCTTAATATGATTAATTATGTAATAATTAGTTTAGAGACAGGCCACTCTCACCTTTACAATTTTTTCTCAAGTACATTCTCCAATTTTCACTGCTATGAGCATAATAGAATGCATTGCCTGTCTTGAATAAAGCAACTATGAAACAATCATTTGAACCAGAAAGCTTTCTATTGACCCAGAGGTATAAAATTAATCCCCCCACAAAATAATGTACTTATACCTGAGCAGAATATAGTAGTGTCAAAAAGAAGAGTAAAGGACATCAATACAGAATAAACTTGATTTTCCTTTAGCTCATGAATTTATATATCTAAAAGGCAGAGAGAAGACAATAATTTTTCATGGAATATGTTTATATTTTAATCATATTATATTTGTATGAAATATTAAGAACAAACAGTGCTGCTTTACAGTGTCACTGGCTAATTACATGTCTCATATAAAGAGTATTATTTTATAACAAGATTTAAAATGAATATCACACTTGTTTGATAATTTGACCTTCACAAATATTTACATAAGATAAAAAATAAAGAAGAAATCTTAAGCCAGTTTCCAGCTTAATAAAAAGAAGCTATTTATGTTTCCTCTACTATTCAATTCCTTTAGCATATAATTGCTTCCACATAATAATATTCAGCCCCACATTCATTAAATAAAAAGACATGCATTATTGCCCCAGTAACTCAGAATGGAGACCTGTGTAGCAATTTTTGACTATGAAGGAATTTGAAAGCACATATGACTCCCTTTATTCCCACATAGAACAGCTCATAACATCTCACTGATAGGTTTAATTTTTCATGCTCATTAATTTTTTTCATTCAATGTCCTTTCATTTTTGTACATAAAGGGCTTAGTGTTCCAAGCGAAAGTTGAAAAGTGGAAAAATACAACAACATGTTGTTATTATCTACAAGAATTAAAGGAGCATTTTTCTCCCTGAAATAAATGTAAGTATGTGTATTTCTCTATGCAGCTGTCGAACTGAACTATGACATGGCCAATTCATTCTTTTCAGCTGTCTTCATGATGGATCCACAAGCTCTGTCCTTTCCAAGCTGATTTATTATTATTTTTGTTTTGTTTTGTTACTGAAGTTGGATGATTTGGACAACTCACAAAAAAGATGTTTGTTTGCTGACCTAGTTAAATGACATGGTTACCTTTGTACAAACAAATGATAATCCCTCTTTCACACACGGAGACCCATATCTTAACAAATCTGTCAGTAACTAGAGCTAAATGATTCTATATTATTCTTTATACTTAACTAGAGAAAAGCAATAACACAAATAAGGAAATGGCTTTTTGTTCAGACATTGGATGTCTTATCAATTCAAGTGTTGTGAAGAATTAAGTAGGTAAGTCACCTAATTTAAAAGGATAAATACAAATTAAAATCATAAGAGGCAAAAAATATTGGTCAAACATTTTAATAAATATAGACTGTCTAGGTAGCAGTTATATATCCAATCTGAGTCAAACATTCTGTTTCATATATTTTTAAGAGGAAATGTACTTTCAACAAATTCATTCTACAGTTTCATCCTCTTTTAGAAAAGCTAACAGCAATGTTTTCATTCAGATGTTGAATGCTTTAAAAGGCCAGGCCTCATCACTTCCAATAAGTGCTCTGTGGCTTAAACCTGCATGCTGAACACAAGCCGTAATTATACCTGAAGTACTCCCTTGCATTTCTTCAAAATGATCTATTTCTTTCCACTTATCCATAAATAGACAATTACATTTTGTATTTTTCTACAATCACTTCATTTTCACAAAATATCTCAGAAATTTTCTTTTTTTCTCTATTTGTCTCCTTACAGTCTAGTTGGTTTCCATAACTTTGAAACATTCAAAACTATCATTATAAAACATTAGGAAATATTCTTTACATTATGAGGAAAAACAAGTACCATGGACATTACTATAGCATATCTAAAGTTTACAGTACACTATTCACTAAGACTTGAGTAAATATAATATAGCAATTAATATAGATGTTTATTCAGTCTGACTACAAATTATAAAATTTATCGAATAAAATAGTTGAGTTCCACCAGCCATACTTTATATTAAGTTGTAACACAGTATTTCAAATGATGAATTTCCAAAATCTAGGCCCATGTGGACAGCAGCAGCAATAACTGCTATATTGTTTCATATAACAACAAAATTTATCTGAATGAGAAATAGCAGTAAAGAATGGCTTAGGGATATTTCAGTTGTTACCAAACTTTCAGAGGTCTGGAACCAGGTTAGTGAATGGTCTAGAGATATTTTACCTGGTTTATTACATTACACTTGTTGAACATTCCATCATAAGAGAATACCTTGGTGGTAATACTGCATTCTACTTGTGAATTTTCTATGCTGTACTTGGTAGGTGCATTTTGCATCCATAGTACAAAGATTATAGATATGCACTTGATATGAAAAGTCTAGAAACCTTGATAGCAGTATGGCAGACTATTTGAAAATTCTTTGTTCATAATATATTATTTAATTATCTTTCAATGTAAACCGAAGGAAATAGGACACACAATGCAGACTAATTATATTTAGAGTTTGAACACATACTAAAATATTAAAATGCCTTAAGAAAAGCTTGTCATATCTATGTAGAGGTGAATTCATTTGTTTTGATCTTTTTAATTAAACCAAATTAACTTGATCTAAAACTATCTGCAAATAATGCAATTCTCTAAAGTGGACTTTTCACATATATTCCATAAAATATAGTAACTGAATAATACGACTGTGAATTTAAAACCAAAATTAGATCATATGTGTAAAAAATTGTATTATTGTTAACTTGAAAAAAATTAAAGCTATACAAATTAAAAGATGCTAAAAATATGGTGAATTTTTATTTATATTAATATTCTATATTAGGACACCATCAGTACAATTGTCTTTTATAAGATATTTTGTTTTCTCACAAAATGTTTTGTCATGAGTAAATATATGGCTATTCAGAGATTTAACAGAATCAGGCCTACTAGAATTATTCAGCAATGTTGCTCTCCTGACAAGCCCAAAGAGTTTTTAGATATTTTCTGCACAAAAGGTCCAAAATTGACATGTACTTGCATGAATATTTCAAATCAAAGTAGAAAATCAAAACAAACCAAATAAAAAGACACAACATATTACTGAGTCTTAAAGTTAAGTTTTTCTAAGGAAATTTTATAACTAGATATGGTAAGGTTTAGATATTTCATTTTTTTTCTAGTTTTATTGTTTAAATTTTGATTAATGGTCATTAATCACTCATTAATTAGGCCCTGGCACTTCAGAGCCTATTTTCACTTGCATAAATTGTTTTCACTGTTCATACCTTGGAAGCACAAAATCTGGCACAAGAACTTCAAATTTGAATTAATCCACCCCAAGCATACTTACACAGAGAAGGTGGTTGTTGGAATAAAAGCATCTAGATAGCTCATCAGTTTTTTTTTGTTTTGTTTTGTTTTTTGTTTTTATTGAGACAGAGTCTCGCTCAGTCGCCCAGGCTGGAGTGCAGTGGCGCCATCTCGGCTCACTGCAAGCTCCGCCTCCCAGGTTCACGCCATTCTCCTGCCTCAGCCTCCCAAATAGCTGGGACTACAGGTGTGCGCCACCACGCCCAGCTAATTTTTTGCGTTTTTAGTAGAAACGGGGTTTCACCATGTTAGCCAGGATGGTCTCGATCTCCTGACTCGTGATCCGCCCGCCTCGGCCTCCCAAAGTGCTGGGATTACAGGCCTGAGCCACCGCGCCCAGCAGCTCATCGTTTTTATATTTGTTTACATTTGATAGTCACAGTGTTCCCTCATTAACTGAATCAGAAGTTTGGAATGGTGTTTAGTAATCTGATATGTTAGTAAGTTCTCTGTATTATTCTTATGGGTAATGAAGTTTGAGAACTAAACTTTTAAGTGAGACTGAATAAAGGCTGGGCACAATGGCTTACGCCTGTAATCCCAGCACTTTGGGAGGCTGAGGAGGGTGAATGACTTGAGCTCAAGAGTTTGAGATCAGCCTGGGAAACATGGTGAAATCCTGTCTCTCCAAAAAAATTACAAAAATTAGCAGAGCCTGGTGGCCTGTCTGTAATCCCAGTTACTTTGGTCTATGTGTCTGTTTTTGTACCAGTATCATGCTGTTTTGGTTATTGTGGCCCTGTACTATAGTTTGAAGTTGAGCAGAGTGACGCCTCCAGCCTTGTTCTTTCTGATTAGGATAACCTTGGCTATTCAGGCTCTTTTTTGGTTCCATAAAAATTTTAAAATAGTATTTTCTGGTTCTATGAAGAATCTCAATAGCAGTTTAATAGGAATAGAATTGAATCTATATTGCTTTGGGCAGTATGTCCATTTAATGATATTGATTCTTCTTATCTATGAGTATGGAATGTTTTTCTATTTGTTTGTGTCATTTCTGATTTCTTTGAGCAATATTTTGTAGTGTTCCTGGTAGAGCTCTTTTACTTCCCTAGCTAGCTGTATTCCTCAGCATTTTATTATTTTTGTGGCAATTGTGAATGGGAGTATGTTTCTGATTTGGCTCTCAGTTTGACTCTTGTTGATGTACAGAAATGCTAGTAATTTTTGCACATTGATTTTGAATCCTGAGACTTGCTGAAGTTGTTTATCAGCTTAAAAAGCTTTTGGGTGGAGACTATGGATCTCTCTAGATATATAATCATGTCAACTGCAAACAGGGATAGTTTGACTTTCTGTCTTTGTATTTGCACACCCTTTATTTCTTTCTCTTACGTGATTGCTCTGGCAAGGGCTTCCAACACTATACTGAATAGATATGGTGAGAGAGGGTATCCTTGTCTTGTGATGGTTTTCAAGGGGAATACTTCCAGCATTTGCCTATTCAGTATGATGTTGGCTGTGGGTTTGTCATAGATGACTTACTATTTTGAGGCATGTTCCTTCAATACCTAGTTTATTGAATTTGTAGCATGAAGGAGTGTTGAATTGTATCAAAAGCCTTTTCTTCATCAATTGAAGTAATCATGTGTTTTCTGTCCTTATTTCTGTTTATGTGATAAATGACATTTATTGATTTGTGTATGTTGAACCAACCTTGCCTCTTAGGGATCGAGCCTACTTAATTTTGGAGGATAAGCTTTTTGATTTGCCACTGGTTCAGTTTGCCAGCAGATTGTTGAGGATTTTTGCATCGCTGTTCATCAAAGAAACTGGCCTGAAGATTTCTCTGTCTTTTCTTTCTGTTTCTCTGCCAGGTTTTGGTATCAGGATGATGCTGGACTTATAGAATGAGTTAGGGAGGAGTCCCTTCTCCTCATTTTTTTTGGAATAGTTTCAGCAGGAATGACACGAGCTCTTCTTTGTACATCTGGTAGAAAAAACTATATACCATGATCTTTGAAGAGACAGAAAACATTCCCATTTATTTATTTTAGCATTAGTAAACAGTATGTAAGTGGAATTGTAAAATTATACTTCTAAATACATTTATAGTTTGGAAATCTCATTAAGCATTTAAGCCTTAGTGTAGTACCTTTTATAATATAGTATTCAGTTATTCTTTTTGAGGAAGAGGTGGAGGACCAGCTGAAGAACACCAAAGAATCATGTCTACAATCAGACATGTAGGTAAATGCCCAACACTAATCTGCTGGCTGCTTGTTTGAAGTTTTGAGTTCATTTTTATTGATGCATGCTTCATATCTCACTCCCACTCCACCTTATATTTCTGCACTACTAAGCCTTCATCTCCCATTCTAAGATCAGAAAACTTATAATAGTCTCATCCTAGATACAAACCATTCTGCTGTAACTTCTTTGTCCTAACCCAATGTATCTCAAACTGTTTGATGACAGAAATATTTGGAGATAACTGGCAAACACACAGAATTCAAAGCCCTACCTAAGTCTACATTTTCAGAGCCTCCTGGAATAGTGTCTAGAAACTGCAAAATAATAATCGCCAAGTACCCCTGATGATTTTTATTATGCAGCAGTCAGGGTTATTGCTCTTTTCATTGTGAATCTTATTATCTGATTTACAGCACTCCTTCTCCTTCAACACTTCTAATTGTTCTCAGTAAGCATAATATACACACATGGATAAGTCTGCGTTTCTCTATTCTTTGATCATCAATGTACATTTCCTTCCTTTTACTTTCGCCACAAACTCTTTAAAAACTACTATGACCAGTATTAAAAGGAAAACTGAGGCAGGTAAGATTTTTAAAGAGTTTATTTGTGAAAACAGTGATTCATGTATTGGTCCTCTCCAAAACAGAAGTGGTTTGGGGGCTCCATTGAGGGAGCACAAGGTGAATGCTTTATAGAGTAAACACAGAAGTAATACAAACAGACAAAAAAATTGGTTGGTTATAGTTATTCAGTTGCCTTCTTTGACCTTTCCTGCTGAAAAGTCCACAGTTAAGTAACTTTAAGTTGGCTAGCAGCTTCTATTGGTTAGCCTTAAGTTTCATTTTTCTTTCTATAGGTGTTTAGAAAACATAGCTTAAGTTTTGCTTCTGTTTGCAGATCTAGCAAGGTTATTGTTACTTATGAGGCATAAGTGGCTTTGTCTGTTCAGATATTCTTCCGACCTGGTTTCCATTTTAACTTACTTTAACACCAGAAACAGTAGAATTTCTAAAAATCACAAATTCATGCATCCAGTTCAAACCATTACTCTTCATCTATTCATCTTTCCTCCTAAAGTAGCCTCATAGAAACAACTTTTCACTCTCATGGGGAAAAAAATACATTCACCCCAACCTTACATTTTTATTTGGACAGTCCCATGTTTGCTTTCTTCTTTATCCAGTGTAGATTCTATGGTTCATTATTACAATCCCTCTCTTGAAAATGTCTTTAATTCCCTTGTCCATTTGGCCTTCAGATATATTTGTCTGGTACTCTAACCACTGGTAAAACCAAACATTTATTTTCTGTATGTTTTACTAATGGAATTGCTTATTCCTCGAGAAAATTCCACATCCTGCAATGAGAATGTTAATGTGAATTTATGAATTCATGAATTTATGAACATCATGTGGGCACTTAGCAAAGATCATCTGCTCACTCTCTACACTTATCGTATTCTACCTTTTCCTCTTTCCTCAAACCTGCCATACTTTGCTGTCTGCTGATGAGTTTAACTCTCATGTAATTGAGAAAATAAAAGCTGTGAGACACAGCTCCCTTCATCTTTTTTTAGCTGAAATGTTTAACATATTTGCCTCTGAACCTATTTTTATTTTCTCTTCTTCTGTGGAAGTGGAAAAAGTGTTTCACCCTCAGTGAAAGACAGTTTCTCCACAGATGCTATGGATCACATTTAAATGACTTGCATTGCACTTATTTCTAAAACATTATTTACATCTCCTTCTCAAAGGAACCATTCACTTGAGCCCAGGAGTTTGAGAGTTTGCAGCAAACGATGATCACACCACTGCACTCCAGCCTGGGTGACAGAGCAAGAACTTAAAAAAGAAAAAGAAAGAAAGAAAAAGAAAGAAAGAAGGAAGGAAGGAAGGAAGGAAGGAAGGAAGGAAAGAAAGAAAGAAAGAAAGAAAGAAAGAAAGAAAGAAAGAAAGAAAGAAAGAAAGAAAGAAAGAAAGAAAGAAAGAAAGAAAGAAAGAAATCTCTTTCACTTTTAAATCCCCAAAAAGCTTCTAAACATGTAGTTTTCTTCAAAAATCCATCTTTTGGTTGTTTATATTTTTTATTATGCCATCCATATGTGGTTCCACTGCTTCCAACATAGTATGTATAATATAAAACACTTATCTGAGTCTCCAAATTATATATTTAACTACCTAATTTGATTCTGTCTGTGAATTTTTAGTAAATATCTGAAATATAAAACAAAATTAACTGTTGTTTTTACCCATATTCCATCACTTGCTTCCCCTGTCAAATAACCTGTGAGACTCCTTTAATTATTTCTTTCCATTTAGCTTCCTACTTGTCAGTCAAGACTACAGATCCAATCTCTAGTGTTATCATAAGATGATATTATCAATCAATCTAGTTTCCTCCATCTGCTCTTACAGCACTCTAGCCAGGTCACCATATCATGTCTAGACATCTTTAGTTTCCTTTTCTAAGTGGTCCACCTCTATCAGTCTGGTCCAGCAAAGTCCATTCCCCATCTGACTACCTTAATGAGCTTTTGAAAATGTAAAGTGACTCACATTATTCTTCTCAATGTTCAATGATGGATATCCATTAAACTTACTATAAAGGGACTTTTGTGTATAAGTCCTTTTACAGTCTGGCTCTTGCCTATCTCGAGAAACATTATTTTAATTGAGTCTCCTTCCCCACTCATTAGGCTTTAGGGCAGAAGTGGATATTTTGAGGCCTATAGATGCTGAGAGGCAATTTTCAATATCTCTCATATTTCCACACATCTTGCAAACAGACACAACAACCGTCCATTGTTCTAGTTAGTTTTCTCAAGTATAAGTTTATATAGTGAGTAACTTTGGAAGACAGAGTTAGTATTCCTTCAGAGCTAAGAGTTTGTTTACAGCCTGGGAAGACAAAGATGACGTATAACCCAGATCAAAATGGCAGATGTGTTTTGCCACCATAAAAATAATTATAAAATTATTCTAAAATAACAGGTTCTTCCTTTTCTGTAATGCAATCCACTACATATGCAGGTGTCAGCTGGCTGTGCATTGATCAATGGGGAATGAGTCTTGAAGAATCAACACAAATGCTGATAACCTGGTCTCCACTATTATGTGAGTAATAAACTGTCCTTTTTTTTTCTGACACAGGAGTCTCACATCTTTTTGCAGCATTGATGAAACTATTGAAGAATAACTTGTTAGATTGCAGGTAGGGTAAAATCTTAGGCCCTTCACAGTTCTTGACAATGGAAAGGAGTATTATATAGTCTTGATAGTAATCCCTGTGTGTTTGTGTTTTGCAAAACTATTTGCCAATACTGAAATATGTAGAGATTATATGTCAATATCTAGATCTAAGTACTTCTTTAAAAAAATCAGCATTTCAACCTAATCTGGATCCTCTTTCCATCACTTGGGTTGGACAGAAACTCTAATCTTTATGTGAAATGTGCATTCTCAATTCACCAGAGACCTCTCACTATCTTGTTACCTTAATACTGAGATCCACTGTCATTTGTGATTTATCATTGAGCTTGCCCTGCTGTTTTTGGTATTCTCAAGTTGAAGGAGAAAACAAAACATAGACCCAAAGGACCAGTGTGTATCAAAAAATTAGGACAGAGCATATTTCTTTCTGATAGTAAAACATATTCCTATGTGTTTTATATGCAATCACAGAGTGTCCCTGTGGGAATAATACAATTAAGATTTCATTAACATGCAAACGAAGTGTATCTGGTTGAAAAAAATACAACTGAAGACACTGACATTGTTCTATTTAACTCATGTACCTAACCTGACTGGCTCTAATAAGCATTCGAGTTACAGACTTTGCTGCAGCCCAAATGGCCTGCTCAGAGTTCATAAAACAAGACAAGGACAGTCCTACTTAGTGCCCTTTCATTCTTGTCCATCTGCCAGGGGTGCATTTTCTGTGGATCTTCACAAGGCCTGCTTCATTTTATCCTCCAAATCTCAGTTTAAATATCATCATCTCAGAGAGGTTTTCTCCAAACATCTTTTCTAATTATATTTGCCTTAGTCATTTTCTATCATGGCACATTTTCATGATCTTAATACAAATTCTCTAAATTTCTAGTTTCATATTGATTTATTTATGTATTTAATCTCTGTTGTATGAATAGACTATAAGCTTCTTGAGGAAAGAGACCCTAGGTTTTTATATCTAGTGCATAGCAAAACATATGACTATAGTGAATTTAATATTAGATAGGTAAACAAAAAAAAAATCCAAAAATATATTCTGATAGGGTAGTTTGGCATGCTGACTCTGCATGTGGTGTACTTTGCCCTGAGAAATTTTATTGACAAGATGCCATTTTGGGTAGTCCTGACCTCTTAAGAATTTTGCTCTTTTGTGAAGTTTGCCCTAACATAAAGTGAAAATAACTCCCTAGAGTAAAAATACAAATCTCCAGCTATTCCTCTTAGATTAACTGTTGGTGTGTAATTCCATTTTTATGGAATAAACACTGTTTACCTTTTTGGTTTATATATTTTATCTTTATAAATGCTTCTTTCTAAATTCTTCGACTCTATGCCCTCCAACCAGCAGTGGACTGGGGGCTCCCTCATTCTAGCTTTTTTCCGATGGTCTGTGTTATCGACATTTAACACGGCTGAGTTCAGATTACATGAAGATGTCCGATGAAGAGTTGGAAAGAGACACACAATCCACTCTCATGAGTTGGGGAAAGTTTGCTGGGGCACAGTGCTTTTTATATTGTCGCCCAAATATGTGTTCACATATATCAAATTAGCAAATAAATAGGATGATTCATGCTATTTGGTTTTAGAAGCTTGTGCCTCCGTTTTTATCACTTATTTAGTAAATAATTTGATGTTCCATAACTCACTTTGGAAAGCTCCCTTGCTTTATTTTCTTTCAAAGCTTATTTATTTATGTATTTATTTATTTATTTACTGAGACTGAGTCTTGCTCTGTCACCCAGGCTGGAGTGCAGTGGAGCAATCTCGGTTCACTGCAATTTCCACCTCCTGGGTTCAAGCAATTCTCCCTCCTCAGCCTCTCGAGTAGCTGGGATTACAGGCACATGCCACCATGCCTGGCTAATTTTTGTATTTTTTAATTAGAGACAGGATTTCACCATGTTGTCTAGGCTGGTCTCAAACTCCTGAGCTTGTGATCCACCTGCCTCGGCCTCCCAAAGTGCTGGGATTACAGGCGTGAGCCACCGCGCCCGACATTTTAAAGCTTATTTAACATTAACATGGCTCTATTAAATTTTAGATGCACATATTCTTAGTAAATTTCTTTATCATGCTATTATTCTTTCTAAAAGACACATGAATCATGTTTTAAAGAGATGAAAGGGTGGATGTATCATCAAACAATGTAATACATACACTAACACCTTTTAATGAATGTATACATTATGATATATATTATACACTTTTCTCACTGTATTTTTCACTTTAGTTTCACACATTAGAAATGTGATTAAGCTATTATAAGAAAAATCTAGAATTTGGTTATACATATACATATATTCGTATATTTATATAATATGAATTTTATAAAAATGCAGGCATATACTGTAGAAAAGCATTGGCAAGATTACTGCACACATTTTTTAATTTCCTCATTCTTTTTTTGAAAAAGGCTCTTTCCCCCATCCAATGTGGTTTTAGATGTGAGTTCCATAAAACAATATTATAATAATAAAAATGATTTTATTTGTTGCTTTTTTTGCAGTTGCTCTGTTTTTTATAATCATCTATTTTCTTTAATCAAAACTTATTTTTACCTTTATTTTATACTAGAGAAAATGATAAAAGAAAGATGAAATAACTAGACCAATTTTATGTAACATGAAAGGAATTGGAATTTGGAAACATATAGTTTGACTTTAGAAGCTTTAGATATTATGTTTTCCTGCTTTATTCTCACAGCATTATTCTAGTATATCAAGGATTCTGGAAACTATTATTGAGATAAACATTTGTGTGCAAAAGTTTAATGTAGAATGTTCTGAGAAGCAATGCTTTGTGTGAGGAAATGGAAAAAGTAACACAGGATGGAGGGAGAAGTGAAGCTGCAAAGCAGTTTCAAACAATTGTTCTCAGCAGCAGTTGATAACCCAGGGAGCTCCTCAGATACAATGAAGGCAAGAGGGACGCCTGTTGTACTTCTTTAGATAAACCAACCCTTGGTAGGAAGCTGCCCACCAAAGGGCCCACGACACTGAACACAGCAGCGTCTTAGGCCAAGAACAATTCCTGTGAGGGACTCAGTTGTGTTCCAACAGCAAGTTATATTCCTGACAGCTGAGGAATTAGTGCTTTAGTTCTAAAATACAAAGACCGAGATGGTGTACACATAACATCCACTATAGTTCATTCCTTGCATCATTTGATTTCTGACATAATTTTATTTCATCAGAAAATAGCTTTAGGATTTTTGTTGTAACCTTTGTCTGTGCAAACTTTTATGACAGAAAAGCTAATGTGAAAAACTCTAACTCCTGCTGCTGCAGCAGCTGGTCTCAGTGCCATTGATCCTCATCATCTTAGTCCTCTACAATCCATGTTTTATTCCCCTTACCTTTACTTATCACCTCTGCTGGTTTACGTGGCTCATCTGGTAGGTGACAAAGATGTCCATCCCTGTGACATCTGGACCTCTGTTCATCATGGCCTGCTTTTATTGTGATTGCTACATTTGTTTCCAAATTTGGGCAAGAAAGTGCTAAGATATGTCCCAGTGATTTTTTTGGGTGCCCGATGCATTTTTCCTTGCAGGCATTACATAATAACAACCCCATTTTGATTGCTCCTTCCAGATGGCGAATCATTTCTTGTCTATTGGTCTCTTAATATAAAGAGCACAAAGTAACTGCGTGGCAGCTACAGCTTGCAGTTCAATTAGGGCACTTTGCTTCTGGGATCCAAGAGATTAAAATCCACAAAATCTAAAGTTGCAGTGACAGAAAGCCACTGAGTATTTCAGTTCAAAGGATGAATCTTTGAGACAGACTGGGACACTCAGTATGAATAATCTAGCTAAGACTGGCCTTTCCAGAGGTGGGACTACATCCCATGCTGGCCCTACCAGTTTCTTCTTCAAGAAGTTAGGATTTGCTTAGCTCCTTTTTGGGAGGAATTATGAAGCTCAGCACTATCAGAAGCTGTTTCTCACCATGTGGAACTGAGAGGCACAGACCAGTTTGCAAAAATAGAAGAAAATAAACAAACAGATGCACCAAGAAGCCTAGAAGAAAGAAAGAAAAAAAAAAAGAATCCGGCTGGGAGCAGTGGCTCACGCCTGTAATCCCAGCATTTTCTGAGGCCGAGACGGGTGGATCACCTGAGTTCAGGAGTTTGAAACCAGCCTAGCTAACATGACGAAACCCGGTCTCTACTAAAAATACAAAAGTTAGCTGGGCGTGGAGGCGGGGACCTGTAGTCCCAGCTACTCGGGAGGCTGGAGGCAGGAGAATCTCTTGCACCCGGGAGGTGGAGGTTGCAGTGAGCAGAGATGGTGCCTCTGCATTCCAGCCTTGGCAACAGAGCAAGACTCTGTCTCAAAAAAAAAAAAAAAAAATTCCATGAGTTCCCCACTTTCCTATTCCTTGTCCCACTGTTTTCTGAGGTCAATCCTGATGCAAATTCATTGACTATGAGTTTCATTATCCCTCTCCGTATGTGAATTTCCCCTGTGCTTGAACATAGTCAAGTGGTGTTTTCTAACAAACTTTAATGGCTTTTCCATAGCAACCTGCCCTTTCACCTTTAAGTAATTGTGAAATGAGACTTAACATCCAAGATATTTAGAAAAATTCAAACGAATATTGGAGTTGGCATTTGGTATAACTGGTGAGCTATATTTAAAGTGCACATTAATAGTAACTCACCTGTTACTAATGTGATGGCCTAGCGGGGGGAGGGGGGGAAGCTCTTGACCCCCCATAAAAGAAAAGAAAAGAAAAGAAAAAGAAAAGAAAAGAAAAGAAAAGAAAAGGAAGGAAGGAAGGAAGGAAGGAAGGACGGACGGAAGGAAGGAAGGAAGGAAGGAAGGAAGGAAGGAAGGAAGGAAGGAAGGAAGGAAGGAAGGGAGGGAGGGAGGGAGGGAGGGAGGGAGGGAGGGAGGGAGGGAGGGAGGGAAAGAAGGAAAGAAAGAACAATAAGAACAATAAGAAAAGATAATAAAAAAAAGAAAAAAGTTTCACTTAGATATTTACTACAAATATAAATATTAATCCAGGAAAAAGAAGCATACTTTTGTTTGTTTAATTTTAATTTTACTTATGATTCTACCTGGCCATTTAAAAAAAGTAGAAAAATGATGCAGTAATACTGTCGTTTTGGACTCTAATAAGATAATTTCTTGAAGATTTAAAATATCTCTTTGCTTAAGGAACAAGAGTGCTGGGAAAAAACAGTCTATTTCACATTCTCCATTTTTGTTTTGAAAATGATTACTTTAAAAACCTATAATTTGGATAAAACCTTATCATTACCTACTATCTTGCCAGGAGTTTGGCTATATTTACAACAACTTGATGCCCTCAGAATACCAGGGCCTGGTGTAGGTGGCAAGATTGCTGTAAAACATAACACTATTATTACACTTTTAGTTTTGTGCTCCTCTTTAAATATATGATTTCATTACTATATAATCTCTTTGAATAATGTTTTAAGTAGAAAAGACTCAGTAATAACATTGTAGTTTTACCCGGGAGCCTGTACTGAAACAAAGTGGCACATATTTGTTCCTACATTCCTCGGCAGTATGATGGATGATGGCAATTACTGGAAAGAACAATATTAGTTTTACAGTTATTGTTATTAACTTAAAGTGCTAAGAATAAAATCCCATATTTCACTAGATACTCTAATCACGGCCAAAATACGTGACAGAGGAACATTTTATAATCCCTGTATTTTACACTGGCTGCACAACTAGAAATTGGCAGAGTCAAATCATTTATATCTGCTTATTACCAGCTTGCAGAAGCCATTGAGAATATGGAACTAGTGATGGATATTTTTGTGGCAGATGTTTTATTCTCTTCCATTATATTAAATTTACCATACATTGGTTCCACTGCAGTTTATTAAAGTTTCACAAAGAGATTAGCAGAATAACAAGATACATACAACTTGCTTGCTCTTGTTCCCCATTGACAAAAAAACACATTTATTTATTCATAAATTATGAATATCATAAATATGGGATATATATGTAGCCAGTAAATATTTAAGCAGACAATAGGAGTAAAACGTTTTCCTAAATTTCAGACATTTAGATGAATTTTTGCAAATCTTTTTTCTATAAATATGATATGCATCTGCTATGCTCTGAATGTTTGTGTCCTCCCCAAATTCATATGTTGAAATCCCAATTCCCAAGGCGATGGTATTAAGAGGTGATACCTTTAGGAGGTGATTATGTCATAAAGGTGGAGTCCTCATGAATGAGATTAATGCCCTTATAAGAGAGGCCTGAGGAAGGTCATTCACTCCTTCTACCATGTGAGGTTAAAGTGAGAAGACAGCCATCCATGAAAAGATAAATTTGTGATTCCTTAATGTAGGACCTCACAGCTGCCAAAACTGTGAGATATAAATTTCTGTTGTTAGCCGAGTGTGGTGGCTCACACCTGTAATCTTCTCAGCACTTTAGGAGGCCGAGGCAAGTTCATCACCTGAGGTCAGGAGTTCAAGATCAGCCTGACCAAGATAGTTAAACCCCATCTCTACTAACATTACAAAAATTAGCCGGGCGTGTTGGCAGATGCCTGTAATCCCAGCTACTTAGGAGGCTAAGGCAGGAGGATTGCTCGAACCCAGGAAGCGGAGGTTACAGTGAGCTGAGATTATGCCATTGCACTCCAGTCTAGGTGACAGAGTGAAACTCCGTCTCAAAAAAAAAAAAAAAAAAAAAAATCTGTTGTTATTAAGCTACCCAGTATATGGTATTTTGTTGTAGCCGCCCAAAGAGACCAGGACAACATCTAAATAAAACTGTTATTCATACCTCTCAGATAAAAGCAATTAATAAGGAATTAAGAATAATATTTTCTGTTTTATAAAAAATATTGGATTTAATGTTACTAAAAGGAAGACATGTAGAGTGACTAACAGCATTAATTCTGGGGGCGTACTTCCTCAGTTTAAGTCAGTCTACCAATTACTATATGGTTTTAGGAAATTTACTTAAACTTCCTTGTGCCTTATTTTCCTTAACTACAAAATGGAAAAAACAAAGGTTACTCCTTCAGAGACTTGTTATAAGGATTAAATGAGTGTATATCAGCAATGCTATAAAACAACGTCTGCCATAAAGTTTGTACAAGTTAAATGTTATCTGTAATTTGGATTTGTTTCTGGAGTCCTCTCCATATTACAATGACTTTATTCATCCATTTTCAGTAAATACCACATACAAGCATCAAAGCATTATAAAAACAAGTTGTAACCAAAAAGCTCAAATTATTTTAAAGCTATTATGACTTGCGTTGAGATTTCCATCTGAAAAGGAGCATGAAAAAGCAATCAGACAATAAATACAAAGTCAAGATGATTAGGAAATAAACATGTGAGAAGAGGTTACATATGCCAGCACAAATACCTTTTTAATGTAGTAGCTTTTTAGATGATATATTGAAAAGCTTTATAAATGTTTTGAAAAAAATAAAAGCCATATTGTTCTTCAATTCACTTTGAGCATATTCATTGTGAAATACACTCTAATTTGGCTCATTTATCACTCAACTCAATGACTTCTACCTTCTTTTCTTCTACTGTGGAGTATGAAAAGTTAAACACCTTTCTCCTGTCCATTTTCCATCTAGATGTAACTTGCAAAAATAGTTCTGGCCATTGAATTGTAAGCACACATTTACGCTTTTAAATAAAAAGTCAAAGGCTTGCAATAAAAAGGCTTGTAACCCTTCCTTTATTCCTGCAGTCTGCAATGGAGACATGAGGCTGGAGGTGAGATGGCCATCCTGCAGCCACGAGTGTATAAGCATTAGGATGAAAGTTGGAAAATAGAAGTTTGTTCCATTATGATATCCTTGAATAGTTACACCAGACCTGGACTGCCCATCTACAGACTTACTGTTGAATGATAAAGATAAATGCCTTCTTCATCTAAGCTACTGTATTAGACTGTTCTTTTCCATCTAGATGTAACTTGCAAAAATAGTTCTGGCCATTGAATTGTAAGCACACATTTATGCTTTTAAAAAAGTCAAAGCTTGCAATGAAAAGGCTTGTAGCCCTTCCTTTCTTCTTGCAGTCTGGAATGGAGACATGAGACTGGAGGTGAGATGGCCATCCTGTAGCCATGAGTGTATAAGCATTAGGATGAAAGCTGGGAAAAGAGAAGTTTGTTTCATATGATTTCCTTTTTAAATTCTATAATGCTATAAACAAATATCTGAGACTGGGTAATTTACAAAGAAAGAAGGTGTAACTCCCTCACAGTTCTGCAGGATTTACAGGAAGCACAGTGCTGGCATCTGCTCAGCTTCTGGGGAGGCCTCAGGAAACCTACAATTATGGTGGAAGGTGAAGGGGAGCAGGCACACCACTGGCCAGAGCAGAAGCAAGAGAAAGAATGGGAGGCTGAGGTGTCACAGACCACCTTCTTCCTCCTTCTCCTCCTCCTCCTCCTCCTTCTCCTCCTCCTCCTCCATCTTCTTCTTCCTCTTCTTCTTCTTGGAGTCTCACTCTGTCACCCAAGCTGGAGTGCAGTGGTGCAATCTCAGTTCACTGTAACCTTTGCCTCCCAGGTTCAACCATTTCTCTTTCTTCAGCCTCCTGAATAACTGGGATTACAGGTGCATGCCACCACATCTGGCTATTTTTTTGTATTTTTAGTAGAAATGGGATTTCATCACATTAGCCAGGCTAGACTCGAACTCCTGACTTCAAGTGATCCACCAGCCTCTCAAAGTGTTGGGATTACAGGCATGAGCCATTGCTCCTGGCCCCTGAGGTGCCACAGACTTTTAAATGACATGATCTCGTGACAACTCACTATTGTGAAGACAACACCAAACTATGAGGAATCTGCCTCAATGACCCAAACTCCTCCCACCAGGTCCCACCTCCAGCATTGGAGACTACCATTCAACATGAGATTTGGGCAGGGGCAAATATCCAAACTATATCAGCTACTGTTTGTTAATATCTGCATTGTATCTTTGGCTCTCAGAACTAGTTATAAATACTTTCCTGTATCTTTTCTATCCATTCATGTTTACTAAAACACTAGATGAAAGGAAATAATCATTCCAGTCAAAGCCCTCAGTTCTACTGAAAAACAAAATTAAAATAGAATAATAAGGCATCTGGCTGTTTTTAATTTTCATCAGCTTTAAATATTTATTGCATATTCTAAGAGTTGAAAAAAGATCATTAGAATAAAGTTTGAAGTTTTAATGCTTTTTGAACATTTAGCACACAGCTCTTTCATCATGGATGTTCTATTTTGCTGCTTCTTGAGAATATAGAAAATGATTATATTTCATTGTAGAATCACTCCTGCTTTACCTCTGAAACTAAATTGTGGGCCACTTAAAAGTTGATAATTTTTCCTGCATTTTCTCGTATGGAATTGCAAACAAAGTACACATTCAATAAATTATTAATGAATGAATACATTAAGTGAATATGCTTAGTTAATCAATATATTAACTATAAAAACAAATAAAAAATGCTCACAATGCATACTTGTAATAAATACATTTTGAGCCACAAATTCCTATACTGCACTCTCATGGCATATGTTATAATTATAATACTACCATATAGAACCAATGGTATTCTTTAACATTTGCTTATAAACATTTAACTGCAGTATGTCAAATTAGGTTATTAAAATGGCAGAAATAAGTAGGATGATATTTTCATAGAATTGTATATATTTTTCAATAATCAATGGTGGCAGATCATCAAGCCTCGAAAAAAGAATAAAGGTCCTTGAAAAAAGAATAAAGATTTCGTGGCTGGGTATGGTGGTTCATGTCTGTAATCCCAGCACTTTGGGAGGCTGAGGTGGGTGGGTCACCTGAAGTCAGGAGTTCAAGACCAGCCTGGCCAACGTGGCGAAATCCTGTATCTACTAAAAATACAAAAATTAGCTGGGCATGATGGCACGTGTCTATAATCCCAGCTACTGGGGAGGCTGAGGCAGGAGAATCGCTTGAACCCAGGAGGCAGAGGTTGTGGTGAGCCGAGATCACACCATTGCACTTCAGTCTGGGTGACAAGAGTGAAATTCCATCTCAAAAGAAAAGAAAAGAAAAAAAAAAGGATAGAGATTTTGTTTACAATTATCAATTTTTGTCCTGTACAATTTTATGAGCAGTGCAACTATACTGTGTAAGATATTTTAAGAGATTTAGTCATATAATTTACATACATGTTTCTTTAAATCTAATTTGAAATCCAGGAATCTATGATTTTATCTGAAAAGAAAAAACATTAGTGGTTCAACAAGACTTTTGTCTACATTTTACCCAGAAGTAGATTTTGGTTTGTGAGACTTGAAGCTTATGTAATTTTGAGAGTGGAGACAATATAAGCAAAATAGTACAAAAGTTATATTTATGTGTACATTTTACAAAATCATATGGCTGCTGTGAATATATTATCTAATTTCCATCCAGTAATCTGTCCTGCAGTTAAAAATTTATTAGCTTAACCTTAAATCTGTAACACTACTACTACTACTAATGGTGTTTTTCATATTAGCCACTTTTCTCTGAGATACCAAGTTGCTGCATACTTTTCTTTTGAGTTGGAGTTTCACTCTTGTTGCCCAGGCTGGAATGCAATGGCGTGATCTCGACTCACCGCAACCTCCGCCTCCTGGGTTAAAGCGATTCTCCTGCCTTAGTCTCCCAAGTAGCTGGGATTACAAGCAGGTGCCACTATGCCTGGCTAATTTTTTTTTTTTTTTTTTTTAGATAGAGTGTCACTTTGTCGCTCAGGCTGGAGTGCAGTTGTGCAATCTCTGCTCAACCCAGCCTCTGCCTCCTGGGTTCAAGAGAGTCTCCTGCCTCAGCCTCCCAAGTAGTTAGAATTACAAGCATGCACCACTATGCTGGATTAATTTTTTTTTTTTTAGTAGAGATGGGGTTTCTCCACGTTGATCAGGCTAGTCTTGAACCTCAGGTGATCCACCCGCCTTGGCCTCCCAAAGTGCTGGGATTACAGGAGTGAGCCACCGTGCCCAGACACATACTTTTATATTGGATTATAAAAAGGTAATTGACTCCTAGAATTACAACCCTTGAAGCTTAAGGAAAAGCTGTTAATATTACTGAGTGGGAATACATTTACTGAGCACCATGCTAAGGGCATTATATACATTACCTGCATAATCATCATTAGAGTAATATCGTTATCACCAAATAAAGTATAAGTTTAAGGAATGTACACCACACCACAGTCAATTCTGACTTCTGTTTTAATTGGTACTAAATTTGCACAAAATTCATTCTTGTTTGTGCTAAACATGTGTATTTAAAATATCCATGAAAGTTTTCTTGTCCATGAAGTTAGCAATTTTCTATTCTCCAAAGTAGCTTTGAAAATGTGATTATTTTCCCTTATGTTTGTTCAGTACATCTGACTTTTAAAAAGCATTGCCTTTTTAGACTAGTAGGAAAAATAGGTTGTGGAAATAGAGTACTCCTCATTCCTGATTTGAATTTACTTGGTAGAAATCTAGGACTCTTAGTTGCTACGGAATTGACATTTGACTAGTATTATTTGTTATTGTAACTAGATTTAAAATAAAACTATAGCTCTTCACTCCAGCATGTTTCAGCAACAAATACATTCTTTGTCTTTTCAGTTGGTGTAATCAGTTAAACTTGTCAGTTTACCCACTTCTGTTTCTGATCTGTATCTCATGACATATTACATACTGCATATCTCTATCACATGGCATTTGGTGAACTTAGAGAACATTAGGTCCTATTTTGTCTTAGGTGTTTTCCTATGTTGTTAATGTATTATCATTAAGCGTTTCCAACTCTTAAGCTGAAAAGCAGTCAAGTTAGCTGTTTTCAGTGAAATCTTTTAACTTACATTTCATACTTAGTCCCTAAAGAATGCTCTTAAGAATCGTAATAGCAAGTATACATTTATTGCTACTCTAAATCAACTGTTAATTAACTCCACAAGATAGAGACAGATTTATCTTTAGCATTATGTTTATTATGAAAGTTTTACAAGTTACAAACTGCCATGGTATTTACAGCAATTTTTTTCTCTATATTAGTCTATTTCGTTTTTGTTCTCCAAAGGCCTAGTAATGCATTCTATGTAAGGTAAGTGAGTTATAGGAGCTTTTTAAATAAGAAATTAACAATATTGTTAAGGATAAAAAAAAGTTTCTGATTTTTCCTGTTCAAATATTGATAATCTATTTTTTGTTATATTAGATGGTAGCTTAATATCATGAAATATTTGTATGTATTGACATTACTCATTTGCAATGCTAATTAAAAATGTTATCATTACATGAAACTGTGAACACACAAAATGATCATATGTAGACTAAAAATATGACTTTTTTTGTTATACATAAAGACTGCATTTATACTTCTTACATAATTCGGGTACTGAGAGCTAGTTAATAAATGTTACAAATCTTTTAATTTTCTATTTTAAATCATGGCCCAATTCCCACTCATTTATTATCAACATGAAAAGATGATAAAAATTAAAATTCTTAAAATTCTCCAATTTTCATCACCTAGGACTGTGTTGAAGTACTTAAACAACAGATAATGACCAAGATATTATTAAAGGTTGACATTTTGTTGATTTTGTATTTTGGGCTTGTTTGATCAATTTAAAATTTATCTTAAATTTTTAATGAAAATTTTTTTCTGTACCACTTGCTGTTTGCATTCATATATACTTCTAAAGACACATTATCAATTTTGATTGTCATTTAAAAAACAAAACTAAACTAAAATCCTGAAAGTCACGTTCCTATAACTGTTTATCGCAATTCCATTTCAAATAAAAATGCTTGACGAGAAAAATGAATATTTAAATATTGAATAAAATATAACTATGTACTGAATTTGATGACACAAGGGGAAGTAAAGTAGAACATGGTTGACTATATGACTTTTATTTTATTTTATTTTAATATGTTTTTACTCCTAAACAAGGCCTTAATATAAGAATGTCCCCATCCTTCTTCTATCCTAATGATAACCACCATTTTTAATCAAAATATTATTTTCTGTGCATGTTTAAATATACAGAAATGAGCATTGACATAGACATATATGGTATGTCTTTTCTGATTTTTAAAGTGATATCAAAAATATTTTATTCAAACAGACTCATAACATGCACACGTCCTGTAATTTTTCAAAAAAATTTACCTTCATTCTTTGTAAAAGGAAAGCTTTATCATTGTAAATGCTAGTGATTACATATGTTTTGTCCACTATGCAACATTTTGTTATTTAGGTTTTTTCATCACTGAGTAAGCATTGGATTTATATAAACTTAACATTTTATAATCTCTATTACTACTTTTTAACATGGCAGGTTATGATATAGTTAAGAAACTTCAAATTATTTATTCTCATTAGAAGTCACCTTTTCTCAAGAATGATTCAATGCAATGCTAATGATTAGAAAAATTGACTATATTGGTATTTGAATGTGTTACTTACATTGTCTTTAAATAGCTAATTACTAGGATACTAATCTACTTCTAAGACTATTGGGCTAAGGTGTTTTTATCATTATGAACTGAAAACTGGTCAAATATAGAATATTACTTTATCCAATTTAAATTTAAATATTAATTGTGAAGTGTTTCATCCATTTCTTCTAAGTAGGTTTCTATTTCCTGAGTAGTCAGTAGATGGCAGGCTTGTATCACGTACAGTTTGAATTTAGTATGGCATACTTATTTGTTATGGTAATATGAATACCCACTGACAGGTGTTTTTGTTGTCTTTGTGACAATGAAATACAAGAAAATAGCTCATATTTTATTTCTAAATTCAAATAAAATTATTTGTTGAATGAGCTTAAGAGCTATATAACTAGATGTCCTAATGATTTTTTGGTTTACATTTTTTAAAAACCACAACCAGAGAAACACTAACATTGGCAATTACAATAGGATTTTACTGCAATTCTAAAACTTGAAAAGTAAATATTAAACAATTTCAGAAAAAAAGTACATTATAAAGTGAATCCACACAAAGCATATATATTTTTCAAATTTAACATAAAATACATAAGAAACAGCTTCTTTGAGAAAAATATGTAATATGAATGCTCACAATTTTTTAAAGGTCTGTTTGAAACCTATATGATGCTATTGTTCATTAATTCAACCTGACAGTCCATACACAATGGGATGGTTTGAGGGAAGGTGTTATTTGATGTCTATGTCATACAATAACAACACTTCATATGATATAGTACATCACATGGCATGTTTCTTATCAGCATGACAAAAGTAATCTCTTCCGCCAACTGTAGCATGTCTGAAAGACAGCAAATTATATCTTCCAAGATTAAATGCCTCTATCCTAAAGCTTATTTAAAATAAAATTACTTCTCAAAAAATCTCATTGCATAGGTTATGTTACTGTGAAAGAAGGTAAATTTAGTAACAACATCATGCGCTAAATGTAACTCAGGAAGTAGCAATATTCTGGTTTTTTTTTTTTTTTTTTTTTTTTTTTCATTTCCAAATGAAATGAGTTACAAAGCTAGGTGCATGCTGGAGGACATCAGAACAGCTAGACAGATTTGCTGTGGACAATATTACTGTGCTCTAATATTCTTTTTGCAGTGATTCCAGGTCAAGATAGTGGCCAAAGAGGAAGTTATAAAGCAGACTAGGAAATTCTCCTAAATATATCTCCAACACAGTAAACAAGAGATTAGGAAACTTGTCCTTCATTCAATTACACCTGGTAAACTTTTTACATTTCCCATTCTGTTTTTTTGCCTGTGATGTCTGAGTTGAATTACCTTTGCATAGACTTTGAGGAAAAATTTTCCTTTGTATTGCAAACTGATTTAACAATTATTAGTACAGAGAAAAGTAGCAATGATTTCCACAAGGCTGTTGGATCTTTTTATTACCTCTTTTGCTTGTTTGTTTGTTTGTTTTGTGTGCTCTCCTGAAATTCAAAGTGCTTGCTGGAAAAGACTACATACATCCACTGTCAGCAGACAGGGGATCAGAATGCAGCAATCCTGGTGTAGTAATCATCTGTGCCCTCTATTCACACAATACACATGTATTATTACTATTGCTTTTACTGTTTATGATGTCTGGCTCAAAATTCATTTTATGTTCACTTTTCTGAAAGCTAGAAAAGTTAATATTCCTCTTTTCCAGTGAAAATCTTTAGTGGCTTTTTCCGGCCTACGATCTAAAATAACTACACATTTTGCCAAGCTGGTTTACTCTTTCAACAACCACCGCTATTTTTCTGTGTCCCCAGCCAGGTGAATGGAGTGGAGCAGTAAGAGATGCTGCTTCCAGTAGGTTTCCGCCTCTCAATCCTTGCTATTCAAAGTATGATCCACAGTCCAGCAGCTTTGGCATCACCTGGGAAATTGATGGAAATGCAGAGAAGTTCAAATTCCCACCACCGATATACTGAATCAGAAATATCTGCCCTTCAAGAAGATCCACTGTTGATAGTATGCATATTAAAGTTTGAGTAGCACCGCCATTCTATACCAGCTTGCAAAATGAAAGCGAGAAGAACCAAAACAAAAAATTAGCCAATTTGGATTTTCTAAAGTGCACTAAATGTCAAGCTCAAGAAAAGGTAGTAGAAAAGAAATTTGTCTTCTGCCAAGTTATTAGTGTGGAATCATCTACTCTATTTTGAGGTGACACAAGCCAACACCAGCACATTTTCAAAATCATCACTTTCTGTGGAAATAAACTGACTTGCCTAATTTAATAAATTTCGGTGAATAACAAGACTTACTCTCAGATACCAACATTTCCTAGCTTGCAAGACAATAGTTAAAGAAAGAAATTTATAGACATGGTTTAAAACACCTTCTAATGCAAAGTAGAAGATTTACAATCATGCTTCATTGTCACATTCCAGTGTCCTCCTTTTATCCAATGATATCCAAAGAATTCTCTCATTGGAATTTTCAGCTTCAGTGAAAATTCTGTGATGATCTCAAATATTGCTGCAGAAAATGTATAATTAATGGAGTGAAGTGGTTTGTAAGGAAACATTTTATCAGAACAAGTGAGGGTAAATGAACTAATAGAGTTTAATTCTATGCTTCAATTTCAAATACAATATGCAAACATCTACTCTGCAAAACCCTATAAAATGACTTTCTGAACTGTATTATTCTGGGCTTAATACAGTGATTAGACTAGGTCATCATTTCTGCATTGTCAGAAACTGTGCTATTTTGCAGTATCTAATTGTTGTTTTATTTTCTTTTTGATTATTTTATTCACTGTGTTATTATTTTAGCTTTGACATCAGGCACATTCTTTGATATTAAAATTGCATTTGATTAGCTTTTAACTTTCTCAGACATATTAATACATGATGATGGGTTTTAAGTCAATGAATGTATTCTTCTGTGTTATGGCCTATTTCATTGTTCTAATTCAAGTGTCAAAATTGCTATTTATTTGACAACTATCATTATCAAATATTTCAGAATGTGAGTTGCCATTATTCAAAGGAATAAATCAACAGACATTTATGTAACATGTAATGGTAAAAAGAAATTATTCATATTATAACATTTTATGATGTTTGGCTTAGAAGACTTGCTACAGATGTTATAGACAAACAAAAATGGTATGGTTAATGAAACAGGAGCCTGCTTTCAGATAGGTGACATGACATTTTCAAGGTCTCACAGCAATTTTGAATGAGCTAAGCCTCAATCATTGGTGAATTTCTTTAGTCTTTTTTTTTTAACACTGAAATCAACTATGCTATTTTTAGCCCCCATTTTTTAAACTTGGATAATCAAAATGAGTTTAATAAAACCTTGTCAACCAAATATCGCATTATGCATAATAAAACATATCTTGAAGGTTATAGTAAATGGAAAGATGAATCTGGAAAGCTGAGAGAATTAGAGGTCATGGCTCGATGTAAAATCACCATGGAAACAGCTTTCATGGCCAATTTGTGGGGAGATGTCAAAAGGCAGTAACCTGTGACTTATTTTTTTCCAAAGCCCTTTCTATGAAGGTTACAGGTCCTATATCTGCTTTCATGATGACATTTGTCTATGTTTTTGTAGGATTCTATTCTGACAAGCACAAAACCCTGCACCAAGTTGAACCTGTCCTTTGTGATGGGGCTGTTGAACAGAAGAGCAGCATAGCAGTCTGTCTATTCTTGCTCCACATTCAGCTAAATGCCAACTCCGATCCCTTTGAGATGGTGAACAGGCTGAACCCAGGGATCGTGTCATCCCTCAGTATCCAGACTTCTTCAGAGAACCATGTGGTGAAACTTCTTGATTAAGGTCATGTTCTTAGTCTATAGTATCAATTTTTTTTTTTGTAAGCTAAAAGATATCTATGTCTCTCAGTATCTAAAAGCCTATTTAAAAATAAATATGTAGATTTGAATAAATAATAAATCCAGCTTATGTTTCCAAATTACAAAAATAATTTAAAAAGAAATTATAGAATTCAGATGTTTGTTTTGTATCATTATCTTACAGAGAGTAATTTTACATTGCAGCCTTTGTGACAAAATTGGATCATTTTTGGCTTTATACAAATAAACATATCAAATAAATTCTTTTTTTTTAGTGTGATATTATATTTTACGATAAAATAACTATTTTATCTATATTTCATTTACTGAATAGAATAAGGAATTATGTTTAAAAACTTTAATGGCTGCAAGTCATCAGCTTTGGATGTTTTATGATCCTATAAGTAAACACACATGTATTAGTTTGTTCTCATCCTGCTATGAAGAAATACCCAAGACGGTAATTTATAAAGGAAAGATGTTTAATTGGTGCACAATTCCACATGGCTGGGGAGACCTCAGGAAACTTACAATGATGGCAGAAGGGGAGGCAAACACATCCTTCTTCATAAGGTGGCGGGAGAGAAAAGTGCCAAGCCAAGGGGGAAAAGCCCCTTGTAAAACCATCAGATCTCATAAGAACTCACTATCATGAGAACAGCATGGGGGGACTGCCCCCATGGTCTAATCACCTCCCATGAGGTCCCTCCCCCAACATGTTGGGATTACAATTCAAGATGAGATTTGAGTGAGGATACCAAGCCAGGCCATACCATATCAAAGCAAAAGTTTTATTTCTAGAAATTATTTATACATACAATATTTATTTATTTAGAAAATTATTCATATTATGTGAATTTTTCCTAAAGACTCTGGTCTTCAGCTTTATAGCCTTATAGATTTGGATAGAAAAACATGCGTCCTTGGATAAGGACTTACAAACTAAGACTTGATAGAATTTGCTTTTATGCAAATATACTGATAATGAATGATGCATAGTAAAGTAATATTGTGATATGTTCCATGGGGTTGTTTCTTATTATTTAACAAATGTGATTATTACAAGTACTACAAGTACTACAATCTAACTTTTTGGTTCTTAATTTAAGTCTTCATCTCTAATTTGCCAATAGATTGACTTAGTCTAGAAGAACATTTTAAATCATGTTGACTAGACAACCTAGATATTTTCTAGATTTTTGGAAATTCTGGACTTTCTGTCCCACCATGACAGTTATTTTTCTATTAAATCTAATAAGCAATTGTCTCATGAGATATTAAATTATTTCTATTCTTGATTTCAATTTATTTTTGCCTAAATGTGGAAGGTAGAACAAAATACTCCATACTTTTCACCCACAATTTATAGTTTAATACATTTTGAGTCTTTAAGGCTGCTTACCTTTCAATTAACATTATGGCTAAGTATTACAGTGTAGTACAAGGATGAAAATTGGAAAACTCTGGAGAAAGGGAAGCCCTGTCCCAGCACTGCATCTGCATTTTTTTATATACCCCCCAAAACTAGATTCAACTTTTAAAAGTTTCCAATTTCAAAAGTAAATTGAAACTACTTAGAACTTTGAAACATTGATCTTTTTAAAAAAAAATTTAAATGATAATCCAGTATGATTTTTCCAGGATACATAGCCCCAAGAAATCCAAAACAAATATTCCTTTTAAAAAAGGACAACTTCAAAAAACTTTAGGTTCAAGGCTACCTGTGCAGGTTTGTTATATAGGTAAATGGCACATCACAGAGGTTTGCCTACAGATTATTATGCCACCCAGATATGCTACCCATCGCATAGTAGATTTTCCATCCTCCTCCTCCTTCCCACTACCCTCAAATAGGCCTCAGTGGCTGTTGTTCCCTTTTTTGTGTCCATATGTACTCAAGAGAACATTTTTTTTTTTTACTAGAAAAAAAGAATTATACTTTTGCTTAAAATAGTCTAGTACTCACAAGGGAGAAGTAGCAAACACAAAGTTCTAATGTATCAATGGAAAATTCTGTTGCATTGGAAATAGATATTTAAACCTTGATATAATCAAATAAAGAGGAGATATTAGCCAGCAACTAATAATGAAATTTCCTGGTAAAGCATAAAGTTGCTGTCTGGACACGGGGAGAGGACAAAGATGACCAAGATGGCGCATTTCCGGGTTCTTCATAACCAACTTACCCGCACGCGGGAAAATGCAGCCCACGCCCGGGAAAAATACAGACCAACTGCGCAGGTGCAACATGGCGTCAGATGGAGGAAACCGAAACTTACCTGGCCGCACCTACAGAAAGCCCCGGACACACCCGTGTCCCACCTATTGCCCTCCCACTCCCAAGCCTTAGACAGAAAAGCCACTCCCAGCAGGTGCGTAGCGTGAACTTCCTCAGCACCTCCTCATATGCGGACCTAGGAACCTCGCCCAATAACGCGGGAGCGACTTCCTCGGCCTCCACCACCGGAGACCGGTGAACCTCGCCCTTTCTTCCTTCGAATTGGCTAGCTAATAAAGTTTCTTTTTACCTTGCCTACTTGCCTTTTCTCTGGTGCCTGCTCTGGTGGTCGCATAAAACAAATCAGTTGCCTCATTGAATTAGTGTGGGTTTGAAAGGATTGTGACAATAACCACTTCACACATTTAAAAGACCCATTGAAGAGCATTATATGTTCTTTAAAAGGGTCATCAGTGAGGTGATAGCAGTTTATTGTTGCATTTCACTTAATATTTATTATCTATACAGCCATTTGCATAGAAATTCATTTGAAAATTTTAATGTGAATATAAAAAGTCTTTACCATAACTTAAAGTTTTTGAATGTGCTATATTATATAAATTTGTCTTAAAAACTTTACATTATTTTTGCAAAGATTTTCGTTTAATTAAATTTTATAAAAGTAACCAAGTGATCTCTCTCTTTTTTTTTATTTTTTTTTGAGACAGAGTCTCACTCTGTTACCCAGGCTGAAGGGCAGTGGTGCAGTCTCAGCTCATTGCAACCTCTGCCTCCTGGGTCCAAGCAGTTTTTGAGCCCAGCCTCCTGAGTAGCTGGGATTACAGGCATGTGCCACCATGCCTGGCTAATTTTTGTATTTTTAGTAGAGATGGGGTTTTGCTACATTGACCAGGCTGGTCTCGAACTCCTGACCTAAATTGATCCACCCGCCTCAGCCTCCCAAAGTGCTGGGATGACAGGTGTGAGCCACCATGCCCGGCCCAAAAGTAACCTCTTTATAAAAGAAAAGTTAAACAAATATATTGAGTTGACAGAATGACTCAAATAAGGAAACTACTTCAAGTAACTTTAAAATACAATAATTTTACTTGGGTCTTTGTTGTGATTGCCCAAAAAATGGGAGCAGAGTTGTCTAAACTAATTTCAGTATTACATTGTTAGTAGTGTTGTGGAATTATTTTTCTGAGCTAGCAAAAAGTAATAATGTTGGAGTCTATGTAGTGTGAAAAGAAAAAAATACTGATTACACCTATGGTTCTGAATTTAAATTTAATTTTACACTTGAACTTTTAACATATTTTAAAACATAATATATATTTCTAGCATTAAAGAGTTCTAGAAACATTGACCATCCCAAAAGCAATAAGTACTGCTAGAGTCCATATTGTAGCATTTAAATATCATTACTCACTAAAGAAACCAAGAATTTTTAGATGTTAGATATGAGCATGAAGTGTACAAAACTGTCCTGGAACATCCTTTCATATCTAAAATAAGATGTATAGACGTTTACAAGGGTCCAGTCAAAAGGATGCAGGAACCAAATTGAATAGCTTATCACAGGCCAAAGTTGAACACATTTAAACATAAATCTGGAGAACAAGTAATGGCTTCAAAAACATAAAATGTTTAAATCCATGAAGTCATACTAGCACTCCAAAACAAACATATAAGGATAAAGAAACTGTGGTACATGTACAACATGGAATATTATGCAGCCATGAAAAATAACAAGATCATGTCCTTTGCAGGGACATGGAAGGAGCTGGAGTCCTTATCCTCAGCACACTAAGGAAGGAACTGAAAATAAAATATTGCACGTTGTCACTTATAAGTGGGAGCTAATGATGAGAACACATGGACAAAGGGAGGGGAACAACACACACTGGGGCACATAGGAGGGTGGAGAGCAGGAGGAGAGACAGGATAAGGAAAAATAACTAATGGGTATTAGGCTTAATACCTGGGTGATGAAATAATCTTAACAAGAAACTCCCACAACACAAGTTTACCTATGTACCAGACCTGCACATGTACCCCTGAACTTCAAATAAATGTTAAAAAAAAAAAAAAAAAAAAAAAAGAAAAGAAAATCTCAGCACTGCCTAGAGAGGTGGCAGCCATCTCCTAATTGGCACCATGGCTGCACTCAGACCCTGCACAAGATCGTCAAAAAGAGAGGACCAAGAAGTTCATCTGGTGCCAGTCAGACGATATGTCAAAAATAAGCGTACCTGGTGATAACCCAGAAGTATTGACAACACGGTTTGTAGAAGGTTCAAGGGCTGGATCTAGATGCCCTAAATATGGAAGCAACAGAAAACAAAACACATGCTGCCCAGTGGCTTCCAGAAGTTCCCGGTCCACAAAGCCAAGGAGCTGGAAATGCCTCTGATGTGCAATAAATCTTAATCTGCTGAGGTTGCTTACAATGTTTCCTCCAAGAACCACAAAGCCATCACAGAAAGAGCAGCTCAGAGTGCAGCTGGCCATCAGAGTCACCAATCCCAATGCCAGACTGTGTAGAGAAAAAAATCAGTAGACACATCATGTGCACATTTTATCTTCATTTAAATAAAACCATCAAAACAAGAGAAAAAAAAAACCCTCATAGGGTAATTTCAGGAAACCAATTCTCATTGTTTTGGAAAATAGTATATAAAATTAAAATTACTATTCCTTTAGTTACCAACTAGTGATTTAAAAAAGTTTCTTCATAGATATTTACGAACTAATAAATGAAGAAGGAATAATAAAATATTACCATTATTCAAGCTTTTAAAAATAATGGGAATAGGGGGAATCAACTTTTATTTTTCTTTCCGTAGGTCGCGAAAGGAGAGACAACTATACATTTTGTGACACTGAAGAGAAATGTACAAGAGTACTACTGAAGAAGTTCAGCCAAAAAAAAAAAAAAAAAGCCCAGTGTTATTCTTATCAAGCCTGTATATCCAGTTTATAGGAAATATAAGAGACAGACACACATGTTAAATGGCAACACTAGAATGTAATACACAAAATCCAGACTTGAAAATGCTATAAAATATGCAAAATGATGTTTTAAGAACAATATTAGAAGAAAATTGAGTTTGTGGGAGAATTTACAGTCTTTAAATAATATATTAATTACAATGTATGAACTCACTTTGTTCCATGATTCAAACAACAATCTGGTTAAAAGTTTAAGAGAAAAATCCATCATGATATTGACCTGAGAATTAAGGTGATTAAAGTGATTGTTAAAAAATGAAATATACTTGGGAGGCTGAGTCACAAGAATCCCTTTAACCTGGGAGGTGGAGGTTGCAGTAGGCTGAGATTGTGCCACTGTACCGCAGCCAAGGCAACACTGTGAGACTCTGCCTCAAAAAAAAAAAAAAGAAAGAAAGAAAAGGGAAGCAAGGAAGCAAGGAAGGAAGGAAGGAAGGAAAGAAGGAAGGAAGGAAGAAAGGGAAAGAAAGAAATGTGGATTTTTATGAAAAGACATCTTTGATAAAATGAAAACATTAGAGTGTGAATTGGGTGTTTGATGATGGATGTTTTATATCATGAGATTATTGTTAAATTTATGTGTTAGAATGAGGATTATATTAAAAACATTGCATTTATCAGAAATTGATACTTAAGTATTCATGAGTGAAATGAAAATATGTTTACTGTTTAAAATAACCCAATAAAAGAGAAAAGAACGTCTAGTTAAAATTATCCAATTTTAAATTGGATTCTTTGAAATAACCCAACTTTAACTTTTAAAAAGTTAAAAAGGAATACAGAGAAAATAAAGAAAAAAATAAGATAGTACAGATGATATAAATAAAACAAAGACAAAATATTAGTTGCTTTTGAAGCTGGGTGATGTGCATATGGGAAGTTCTTTTTATTATACTGTTATATTTGAGATTATCTATGCTAAAAAGTAAAACACCAACAAAACAAAAAACCTGTTCATGACACAGTTTCACAGATTATGATTTAATTGATCTGAGATGGAACCCAGCCAACTATTAGTATTTTTTTGTACGTTGGGCTTCTAATCTGTATCCAGTGTTGAAAATAACTCAGGATAAAATAGATGCAAGCAAGGCTCTAGTTATGTTTCATTTGTTTAATTACAAAATTTAATTCAAGTTATGCAATTGTAAGACTAGTACAGGGACATCTCATGTACCTTTTACTCAGTTTATCTCAGTTGTAATGTATTGCAAAACTATAGTATAATGTCACAACCAGGATATCAACATTGATACAGTCAAGACAAATTTTTTTCATTTTTTCATTTTTAATTTTTGTGTATACATAGTAGGTATATATATTTATGGGGTAGATGAGTTTTTTGATACAGGCATGCAATGTGAAATACCACATTATGGAAAATGTGGTATCTGTCTCTTCAAGTATTTATCCTTTGTGTTACAAAAAATCCAATTACACTTCTTTATTCTTAGTTATTTTAAAATGTACAAGTAAGTTATTACTCACTATAGTTACTCTGTTGTGAAATCAAATAGTAGGTCTTATTCATTCTCCTGTTTTTTCTTGTACCCGTTTAACACAGAACATTTTTATCACACTAAGTATTCCTCATGTTGCATCTTTATAACCACCCACTCATCTTTATCCTCAAGCCCTGGCAACCACTAATCTGTTCTCAGTTTCTATAATGTAGTCATTTAAAAATAGTATACAAATTGAATAATAAACCATGGTAAGTTTTTTTCAGAATGAGGCTTTTACTTAGCACAATACTCTGAATAACTGCCCAGGTGGATTGATCTTTTTTCTCTTTCAGCATTTGAAAACATGTTGTGCTACTTCCTTCTGGCCTTTATGGTTTCTAATGAGAAATCTTCTGCTATTCAAATTGTTCTTTTTTCCCACCAGTAAGGTATCTTTTCTGTCCTGCGCACCCCCAACCACCTCCCTGGCCTGATTTCAAGATTTTTTTCCTGGTCTTTAGTTTTCAAAAGTTTGACTATAACGTATCTTTCTTTGAGTCACTGTTTGGGATTTGCACAAGTTTTTAAATCTATAGGTTTAGGTGTTTTAGAAAAGTTTATCTATTATTTCCTTGAGCATTTTTTAAATGTTATCCTCTTTCTGCTCTCCTAGACCTCCAATGACATGAATGATCAATTTTTTGTTTTGGTCCTAGAGACCCTTAAAGCTCTGTGCATTTATTCTGGTCTATTTTTCTCCCTTTTGTTCAGATTCAGTAATTTTAAATATTTTGTCTTCTAGTTAACTGATTTTTCCATTCTCTTCACTCTGTTCTGGAGCCCATTTGTTCAGTTTTAAATTTTAGCTATTATTTCAGTTCTAAAATTTCCACTTAGCTGTACTTTATTTCCTCTATTTATTTCTGAGACTTTCTATTGTTATTTCTATCGTTATTTTCTACAGACATTTCTCTTGTTACTTTCTATTGTTACTTTCTACATTTTTATTGTTACTTTCTATGGTCATTTTTATTATTACTTTCCATTGTTACTTTCTCTATATAATAAAGAGTCTGACTGCATGTTATGATGTTTGACTGCTGACAATTTGAAAGCCTCATTTTTTAAGCCTCACTTCTCCTTCTTTCCATTCCTCCTCACCTTTGGGTAATTTAATTTAATTCAATTTAGTACGAAGGCTGTATGTTCCCTTCTTGGGGACTAGCAAGATACTTAAAGCACAAAAGCTCTGCCCTCATGTGAGAATTTTCACCTTGATCCCACCTTTGCATTAATAAAAACCCAAGCCAGTCTCCTGGGAGGCAGTTAGGGGGAAGGTTTCCAGGATGCTTGAGTTAAAGGGAAGGCTATAGGTAAGGTTAAGTAAAATTATGGCATCTTATGTGATATGTTTAGGAAGCGTATTTGGCATTCTATAGTTGGAATTACAGATGGGAAGAGAATAGGAAAGTTGGAAGTTTTTGGCCAAGTTTAATCTATTATGGGCAGATTCTGCAGTAATTTTGTGTTGACTTTCTGGACTAGTTGCTGTAGAGGTTGTAGGTCAAAGTGTTATAGTCGTATATGGTTTGGCCATTGTCCCTTTGTGTATCCAGACTCTCAAATCTAGTTTAATATAACTTAGACAAGTATGGTACTCAGGTATCGTTCCTTGAAAATGTACTTAAATATACCTTCTGACTATTAAAAAGGTGTTCAAATAATGAATTTAAGAAAAGATAGGCTGGGCACGGTGGCTCACGCCTGTAATCCCAGCACTTTGGGAAGCCGAGGCGTGTGGATCAGGAAGTCAGGAGATCAAGACCATCCTGGCTAACACGGTGAAACCCTGTCTCCACTAAAAATACAAAAAATTAGCCGGGCGCGGTGGCGGGCGCCTGTAGTCCCAGCTACTCGGGAGGCTGAGGCAGAAGAATGGCGTGAACCCGGGAGGCGGAGCTTGCAGTGAGCCGAGATCACGCCACTGCACTCCAGCCTGGGCGACAGAGCAAGACTCCATCTCAATAATAATAATAATTAATAATAATAATTAGCAGCGCGTGGTAGCGGGCGCTTGCTGTCCCAGCTACTTGGGAGGCTGAGGCAGGAGAATGGCGTGAACCCGGGAGGCGGAGCTTGCAGTGAGCCAAGATCGTATCACCGCACTCCAGCCTGGGAGACAGAGCAAGACTCCATATCAAAAAAAAAAAAAAAAAAAAAAAAAAAAAAAAAAGAAAAGAAAAGATAAACTATGATATAAAAGAAATGGTAGTATACATTGAAATTAGTCAAATATGGAATTGTATAAATTATTCTCCAAATTTGGATAGAAAAAAGTGAAATTAATATTGAAAGCGACTGTGCATTATAAAATGTTAAGAATAATTACTTTCAAAATTTTATATTTTATATACAGAAACCAAGAAATGTGGGAAAAGAAGAGAAAGTAAATGTATGCTAAATATTTTATTTTATTTTGGAGGAGCTAAAATATATTTGTTAATTTCTAATGTTGATAATTAAATAAATATTCTGCAATTAAAAACTTTAAACTACCCAAGTAGACTAAAAACTCAATACATCTAATAAATTAGGGGAAAAATAAAACCATAGTTCCACATAACACACCCACAAACCAAAACCAACTTATCTTTCAAAAATCATGCAAAAATATTTAAAGATAGGTATAAAAAGAAACATTAAAGTAGACTAGAAAAAGGTCAATTACATCAATTATAAGGAAACATTTCTAATTAAAAATTAAGACTTTATTTGCTTCATTTGATATCTAAGAGTAAGTTTTTTAAAGTAAACTTCTGTTAAAGGAAAATTTCAAAGAAACTAAAATCACTTCTCTCATACAAATATGAAGTGTACATGTGTTAAAATTTTTATTTAACTCGTTATTAATGAGAGAATCAGTAAGATGTTACAACCAGTTCAAAAGAAAATCTTAAAACAGACATTTATAAATCAGGAATTTTTTTGCATTTAATTAAAAAAAAAATCCTGCTGCTTCCACAGTGAGTGAAGGGAGTCAACTGAATCTTTAACTAACAGAATTTATTTGATCATTTGTAGAAAATATTATTTTTCAATTCTATCAGTTATTTACAATTTAAGGCATTGTAAAATATTTCAATGGCTATGAAAAAGCGTAGTCTCCACAGGATCAGACTGGATAACTCTTAGAGGGATTTGTTCTTAAAAATGCATACGTGGCCGGGCGCGGTGGCTCATGCCTATAATCCCAGCACTTTTGGAGGCCAAGGCAGGTGGATCACAAGGTCTGGAGTTCGAGGCCAGCCTGGCCAGGATGGTGAAACCCTGCCTCTACTAAAAATACAAAAATTAGCCACGTGTGGTGATGGGTGCCTGTAGTCCCAGTTACTCAGGAGGTTGAGGCAGAAGAATCTCTTGAGCCCTGGGGGCGGAGTTTGCCATGAGGGGAGATCAGTGAGACTCCCTTCTGTGTGTGTGGGGGGCGGGGGGGCGGGAGGGAAAGCATATGTTTCCCTAGAAGCAGAATTAGTTTTCTACACTGCTGAAAAACTCATGAAAGGTAAAAATAATAGTATTTATTTAACATTACTCTGTGCAACTACGCAAGATGATTATTACGTATTAACACACTGATGCTCAGAGTAACTGTGTTTCGGGTGGAGGGTGGCAGGAGAGAGAAGCTAACATTTTAGTATATTTCTAAGCATATTAAACCTAATATCTAAAAAGTATAAGTTAGTGGTAAGAAATTCAGAACAGCTTTAGAGTGAGATTTGATCCACAGATATAAATTTTAGAGTAAACTAGTTTGTAGTGATTTCTTTATTTTGGAAATTTTGCTTAGAACATCTTTCTTTGGTTTCACTATCTGGGCTGTCTCAATGACTGGTCCCCAGCCCTAAGGCCTGGAAACCTCCCACTGGAAATCATGTTGCTGAGGCTTATACTATACATCTAAGTATTGACTGTCTTATCTTCCTTATGCACTTGACATACAAGGAAGAGCACTTAGGGAACTAAAAATGCCATCCCCTATTCTCATAACCACATACACATTTTGATGGTTGTTTTTTTTTTATTTGCCATTTTCAGAGATTCCTTGTTGTCAAATATGGTCAAGAGTGACTAAACTCATCTTGTTCTATGTCAGTACTTAATATTCTTAGATCCTATTTGACTTAACACACTAAGATTAAACTTGACAATGATGAACTTTACCTAAGTTCAGTGTCCCCAGTAAACAGTGAAGGTTAACCTTAATCCCACCCCCAAATTTTTATTTTCTAAAGTTTGTCCCCGACTTTTTGTGCTGTGGGGAAATGATTTGCTACAAGGAATCACCCTTGCCCTTACATCTCACATAAGATTCACAGGTGACTTCCTTGACATAGACACTCTAAATTCCCATTTTTGATCTCATAAATGATTAACTCAACTGTTTTTTGTCTCCACCCTGAAACTAGGTAGACATTGAGAAAATGAATAACAAATAGACAAAGGTCAGACACCATACAAAATAGAATATCTGATCAATAATCTGCATACAACTAGCCTAGGAAGCCAACATAGTAACTAGTCCACGAAGACGATTTTAATCTATAAATCAGGTTTGAAGGAAGTCAGACTCGCTCTAGCACCTAGTCAAGAATCTAAAGGAAAACCCTCATAACAATTAGTCCCACACAGCCAAGACTTGATTAGTAACTGACAATTTCTCTATTGTCCCCACATCCAACTTAGGACCAAACAAGGCATAGTCAAATATATACCCCTAACAAATCACATAGGATGTCCCACTTCTAATTAGTCTGTCTGCACCTTCCCCATGCCAACAGCCTCCAGTTATGTCCTACCTGAAGTCCTCCCTCTTTTCCATCATAAAGCTTTCCCACTACCTTATCTGCCTTTGAGTCTCTGCCAAGTGCAAATGATGGTTAGTGGCTCACTCACTTCCTACAGCAATCTTTGAATAAATAGCCTTCCTTTATTCTTATTTAAGTGGTCTTTGTTTATTTCCACAGCAAAGAGATAAACATTTCTTGACTCAGATTCTTCCAATTTACAAAAACCGTCTCAACTGTAAAATCACCCCATCTATAACTTGCTGCTCATCTCTCTCTAAAAGTAAAGCAAAACCACCATACTAATACACTCTGATATTTTGGACAGCTGAGCATCTGGGGTGCTCTTCTTATTGCAATAGCTTGAATAAAATAATTTTCTACTTTCTCATGAACAGTATATTCTTTCTGTAACCTAAATTGATATTTGCATAATGAATTGGAAAACATCACTACTTTAAAAAAAATCATGCCAACTTTATTTAAATGTTTAAACACATAAAGGAGGGAGGAAAGAATAAAGAAAGGAAAGTAAGTAGGAAGAAGAAAAAGGAGCCAGGAGGGAGGGAAGAAACTGGGAGAAAATGGCAGGGAAATAATGTTCAATTCTCTAAAACAAGGAGTTCATACGTGTCTAAACCAAAGATAGAAAAGAACATTGAATGTATAAATATCAATGATATACTCTGTGAGAATTCTGTCTCGGTCTAAGTAGAATTTTCTCTGTATTTAAAGAACGTACGAGCAATAGCTTCTGTTTTCATTTTATTTGGGGGCACAAATTAAAGTTGAATATTTTCTTCAAGAAGATATCAATTCAGGTTAGAATTAAGAATAGGTGGGTAGTTAATTCTAAAATTTTTGTACCAATGTATTAATCATTTACCAAGTGTAGAAGAAAAAATAATTGAGGCTGTCATTGCCCACATTTACTACTGATTTATTCGATTTACCCAATAAACCATTTTTTAAGCAACAACTATGTGTCAGGCAATGTACTTGGAGCTAGAAATTCAAGATGAATAACGTATAGTTATGTCTGTTCCCAAGAAACTCACACTTCAGTTCTGAAGATAGACTTGGAAAAAGGTAACTAAAAATACAGTGTACATTTCATTGTTTCTTATTTTAGAGTATTTTATGCTTTTTGCTGTTACTTTCCTTTTCTGTTGAAAATGCCTCTTTATTTTATCATTTTTATGAAGTTAAAATGAGTACTTATCTCTACATATAGAACTACCAACTCATATTTCAAAAGGATCACTAAAAAGGAAACATTTTACACTAAAGAGAAAACTCTTCTTATGCAGTTGGAGATTGTGGTTCAAGTATTTATAAATTCATTAGGATTATCATTCAGACACACTATTATCTTTTCAAAATTTGTAACATTCTGTCAACAATAACACTGGCATACAATTCTCAAGTACATTGGTATTTCTTGTGTTTAAAACACTAACCTCCCTGCTAATACTCTTGACTTTTAGAGATTTGTTTCATTTAGGTTTGATGAACTTGTTTTTTGTTTTTTGTTTTTTGTTTTTTTTTTGAAAGATGCTGGTTTTTTTTCTGTCTGTAGTTCATATTAAATTGTCAACTACATTTTTCAAGACTATGTTATCACCAATAGTAGCTTCTTTTACTGCTGAATGATTATAATCAGCTGATCACTTAAACTCTGTGTCACTTGCTCTGCAATGTTTCATGTCTTTAACAAAATGCATCTTTTTAAGCAAGATTTATAAATAAATAACATGTGCCAGTTATCAACAACAATGAAATTCTTAAGTAGTGTGTTTGATAAATAGGCCTTGATTATGAGAAACACAATCTAATTTTTTGCAGCCTACTGAGAAAATTATTATTAGATGTGGTGAAAATCTCTACCAAGCATTCAGTTAGAGCAATGAAAATCTATATTTCAGCAGTGAATACATTCCATTTAATATTTCCTTCCCCTTTCCTCCCCTCTATTTTCCTTAATCAGAAGGAAAAACACTTTTAAAAGTCATCAACAGTTTCTGTGAAACTTTCTAAGGAAAGTTTATTGAATTCCTTTTTGTTAAACTGCTCTCAGCAAGTAAACATCGGCACCTACTTCCAGTTACAGTAACATCATAATAACATTCTTATCCCTGGTAACCTCTAGGTTCATGTGTCTCTAACTGTCTGGGAGGGGGAAAAAAAGGAGAAAGAAAAACCTCTCAATCTGGATCCATAGATAATTGGCAAATGGCAAAAGGGAGACTCAATTAACTCAGATTATTAACAGAGACATGCTACATCTGGTCATGGCTGAGTCTGCTTGTCTGGAAACATCTATCAAATAAATGATTAAAATCAAGACCCGGCAGATGTGCATCTCTTCATACATGACCCTGTTTCTCTAATGTAAGAAAATATACTTAGTTTCATCTGAGAATTTTTTCTTCTTAATTATAGAACTCAAAGACAGGATTTGGAAAATGGAAAATAACCTGGAAAAAGACATCTGTACATGTTTATTTAAGTTCTCCCCCTTGCCTTTTGCCTTCGCTGCACTAAAATGGTGTAGAATGAGAAACAATCTGTATTCTTGCCTTTTGCTTACAGCCCTGAAGGAAAACCTGCTGGGATTGGCTGCAGATGGTTTCATTGCGAGAGAAGAATGTGCCTCTTTTTGGCTGCCTGTTCTGTATGCATGATCAAGCCCCAGTCAAAGCTTCATGTGCCTCATTAACTGCGGGACAGGAAGAAGTATGATGCTCCCAAAATACATGCCCTTTTCCCTTTTCTCCAGCTAAGGCCAATATTATGAAAAGGAAACCATTCAGAAATTAGAAGATTATATGCTGTTAAAAAAATTTTGTACAGCCAAACTCAGTCTCCCTTTATTGACTTAACAGTGAATAGCTGAAAAAAGTTATTAAAGTGGCACATTAGCTCACACAGACTTGTTTACTTCAAAGTGAATAATACTGGAAAGGGAAATGAACCATCATCTCTCAGCACTCTGAGCATGAACTACATAAGGTACTTAGATTGCATGACGTAAAGTCAAAAAGAGCAATTGTTTTGAGAAAACGAGAGTGTTAAATTATCTTAAAGCCTCTATTTGCACAGGGAAATTCTGCATTAAAATATTTACTAAGTATGATTTTTCCACTTTAAGAGGCCTAAAGCAAACCAAATTTGCTTAGAGTTTCTGAACTTAAAGCATATTTTTAAATTATTTACATGAAGATAATTACCATTTATTGAACTCTTACCATAAACAGATGCTTTACATTTATATATAACTTTATATCTCCAATAATATAGCAAAGTCATTATGATGATCCTACAGTCAGAACTTAAACAAAATGTTAAGTACCTTGTTCAAGATTCCTTCAAAACAGTCAGGGATAAGTAAGCCAAGGCTTTCTCCTTTAGGCTGCTGAAAATCACCTTCTCTGCTGCATACAAGTTCATGGAGGGTAGAGATCAAAGCAAGCTAGAGAAGAGTTTGGGACAGATAATTTCCAAGCACTCTTCCTCTTCAGAGTAAAATTTTAATTTGAATATTTAGAATAATCAGTTTGTTTAAGTGGTAGGCCAAAGGCAAAGATAAATAGTTATCCTTCCCATTTGGAATTAGAAGCTTTGTTGTTAGATAAAATAATGTTCATATTTATTATTATTTTTATTGATTTTTAATCAAAATCATATAACATACCTCAAATAGAAAGTAAAACAAAAGAGCTGATGATTGAATGAAGTGGTCTACATCCCAGTTCCATTCCCCAGAGAAAAATACTGTTTTGTTTTGTTTTTTTCTCTGTTGTCAAGCCTGGAGTGCAGTGGCATGATCTTGGCTCACTGCAACCTCCGCCTCTCAGGTTCAAGCAATTCGCCTGCCTCAGCCTCCTGAGTAGCTGGGATTACAGGCGCATGCCACCACGCCTGGTTAATTTTTGTGTTTTTAGTATAGACGGAGTTTCACTATGTTGATCACTCTGGTCTCAAACTCTTGACCTCGTGATCCACCCACCTCGACCTCCCAAAGTGCTGGGATTACAGGCATGAGCCACCATGCCCAGCTTCATCCTCATGGTTTAGTTCCCTTGATGTATTAAATAATGTTTATTAATTGTATGTATTGATTTACTATTTTAGATAATATCTGTTTTCTTACTGCTGAAATACATGATAAATTATATGACATATAATACCCCAAATCTCTTTTCCACCTCCTCCCAAAATGTTGATAGTTATTATAATCTGTTCCACTGAAAAAGGCTTTTCTGTAATATCAATTGGTTTACATGATATTGGTAAATAGGGAAATTATGTTAGTAAAAATGTAGAACTTGTTTATATTTTTTTCCTAGGAAAGGGGAAATAAAGCAGAAGTAGAACTATAATTTCAAGGGAAAAGAGCACTCTGTTTTCTTCCATACAATCAAGTATCCCTTTCAGCTCTATTTTAAGAAAATTATTTTTGAATATCTATATGTAGATATTTTCTTGGTTCCTCAAATCATGGCAGGTTGCTCTTCTTGTATCCCAAACTCCCCTTCTGTCTTCATGCCTTTTGACCATGAAACAAGTATTTCCAATCTATTGCTTGTGTACATTTTTAAATACCCCCTGGGGAAGCCTCCAGCCTGGGCTCCGTTATTTCCCAAGGTACTGATCATTGTTTTTTTTAGTGCTCAGGGTAGTTGGATGATTTTGACTTGCCATGGTCCTGTTTTTTCCCCTCCTACCTTGTCATTTTTAAAGAGTGCAGTTTTGCAGAACAAAAGCTTATTTACAAGAAAACAGATATTGTGATAGGGCAGAAAGTCCTACATTTTTAGGTGTGTTTTGCTTAACTTCTCTCATGCTTAACAATTTGAAAATGTGATATTATACTTAAATCTCTCATTTTTTTGCCCTAACAAATGTCACCATCATTCCCTCATTCTCTCTTGCTTTGGCTATTGGATATTTGGCTCCCTTCCATATTCCTCAAACTTACCTACCCCTTTTTACCCCCTTATGTTGCCTCTGATCTACCTTTCTTTCAGTGTAGGTAAACTTTATTCACTTCTCTATGTTTTGTTTATATGCAGATTCTAAGCTTTGTAAACATTAATTGATTTGTATTATCATACAACCACACTATGCTGAAAGACTAAAATAATCATTTAGGCTGTGATTACATTGTTTTCTTTGTGGTTCCAAAGTTATGACCAATTTGCACAAAAATGGGAATATTTCTGGCCTAAAGTTCATATGTATTCTCCTTTGTATATTCAATAAATTCTTCAAGTCAGTGTTGTTTATAGCTTGTGTCATATTTCGAATAAGGTTTTTCAGTTTTTTGTTTTCATTTATTTTCCTTTTGTGTTTGTTTCTGTTTGTATATTCATGTCTTACGAATTTCCAAATACTGCTTTCCTTTTTTTTCTGGAGGTAGTTTGAATATTTTATTAGATTTTTTGTGAAATCTTTTTCACTACTTTTTATTTTCTCACCTTTATTCAGGTATGATTGACAAAATTGTATATAAGTCATACAACATGATGATTTGATATGTGTATACATTGTAAAATAATTACCACAGTCAAATTTTTTAACACATTTCTTATCCCTCATAGTTACCATGTCTATGTGTGGGTGGGTGTCTGTGTGTGTGTGTGTGTGTGTGTGTGTGTTTGATAAGAATGCTTAATACTACTGTCTTAGCAAATGGTAAAGTATACAATGCAGTATTATTAGCTATAGTTACCAGGCTGTATATTAGATCTACAGAACTTATTCATCTTATAACTGAATGTTTGTGCCTTTTGACCCGCATCTCCTCATTTTCCCTGCTCACTCCCCAGACTCTGGCAACCACTGTTTTCCTCTCTATTTCTATGAATTCAACTTTTTTAGATTTCACATACAGGTGAGATCATTCGGTATTTGTCTTCCTCTATTTTGTTTTCCATCTAGCATAATGTCCCCAAGTTCATCCATGTTGTTGCAAATGGCTGGATTTTCTTTGTTTTAAGGCTGAATATTATTGAATTATGTGTGCATATACACAGATACACACACACACACACACAAGCACATTTGACGATTGTGAATAATGGTATAGTGAACATGAGACAGAGGTGCAGATATCTCTTTGAGACATTGATTTCATTTCCTTCGGATGTATACCCAGAAGTAGAATTGCTAGATCATATTGTAGTTCTATTTTTTAAATTTTTTGAGGAAACACCATACTGGTTATCATAATGGTTGTGCCAATTTACAAATTCCCACCAACAGTGTACAAATGTTCCTTTTTCTCTACATCCCATCTGTGTTTTTTCCTCTCCCTCTCTCTGTGAGATTCCATGATCAATCTTAGCATTTTGCCTACTATATATTTTGTTCTTTTTGATACAGTACATTCTGATTTGATACATTACATTCTCTAAAAGATTACTTTGAAAACAAATCTCCTCAGTCATTATATGATAATTTTTTCCATGTACCTCATTGTTTTTTACGTTTCATTTGGCATCTAGTTCTCACATTTCACAATTATTTTGTCTTAAAATGGTGATTACTTGCTTCATGCTTTCTAGCATCCATTGTTAAGTGAAGCCAGATGATATTACATATGCTGATAACACTCCACTGAAACATTTTCCCTATATTTAACCCTGATTAGAATACCAAACCCAATATGTTACAATTCTCACCCGATTTGTATACCTATCAAAGTCTGACACTGATTACCAAACTTTTCTTATTAAAACACTACCTTCTGTTGGTGTCTGTGGCAATATTCTCTCCTAGCCTTCCTCATAGCTATCTACCAATTCCATCTGTGTTGCTTTATGAGTGGTTCTCTGTAATGGATGAGGCAGTTCCATGCACAGACAGTTATCACTGTGTGTGTGTGTATATATATTGTGTATGTATACACAATAAGTATTATACATGTATTATATATATTCGTTGTATATAATCCACTATATATGCTATATATACTATCTATATATCATATATACTATCACATATTATATTGTACATAATATATAGTATATCCACTATATATATCCACTATATATACTATATATAATATCCTATATATCTTAGATATACTATATATCATATCCCATATATACTATATATACTATCACACATATATAACATATATATCACAAACATATATATACTACATATATATATCACACATATATATTTAAATACTGCCAAATTTATGGCTCCAACCCTCCAAATTCATATATTTTTTGCCCATTCTACATCTCCCCTTGGAGATGTCAAAATAACCTCATATTCACCATTTCTAAAAGTTGAAGTTGTTTTCTACACACACACACACACACACACACACAAGCATGCACTATATTACACATAATATGTTGTAAATTTAGGGTATTCTATCTCAAAGAATGATACTAAAATCCATCCAATTTCTTAAGCTAGACACTTAGAAAATATCCTTGACACCTTTTACTTTCTTACTTCCCTATCTAATCCATGACAAAATTCTGTGGATTTTACTTAATAAATCTCATTCGAGTATTTCACACTTCATCTACAGCTTTACCTTCTGGCTTAAGCTAACACCATGTCTCACTGGATCATTACAATGGCCCCTAACCTATCTGACTCTCTCCAATCTACTATTCATTTGATAACCAGAATTTACTATTAAAAACTAGCAAATGTGGCTGGGAGCAGTGGCTCATGCTTGTAATTCCAGCACTTTAGGAGGCCAAGGTGGGCGTATTACTAGGTCAAGAGTTTGAGACCAGCCTAGTCAACATGGTGAAACCCCGTCTCTACTAAAAATACAAAAGTTAGATGGGCGTGGTGACTCACACCTGTACTCACAGTTACTTGGAAGGCTGAGGCAAGAGAGTTGCTTGAACCCAGAAGGCGAAGGTTGCAGTGTGCCAAGATTGTGCCACTGCACTCTAGCCTGGTCGACAGAGCAAGACTCTGTCAAAAATAAATAAATAAATAAAAAATAAAAAATGCAAATGTAATCATGTCACACCATTAGCTTAATATCTAACAGTCTTTTTAGTACAAAAGCAAAGTAACTGCGTCCTCCTAGGCGCCACAGCAGTCACCCAAGCTGTGGCTCTGGACCCAGGCATCTCTGCACTCTCAGGGCCCCAAGAAGCCCCTTCTGCCCCAGGAGGCTGAGAAGGGCTTGCTTCCCTTGCCTGGCCTTTTCCCGCATCCAGTGCCCACTCTAAACTCAGAGTAAAGTTGAGGCCAAACCTGGATGCTCTTGCAGTCTGGTCAGGTGTGCGTGCTCAGAGCAGTGCTGACACGTCAGCTCCAGTGCTGCTTCAGTCCCTTCTGGACTTTGGGTGCTGACGGCATTGGATGGAAGCCAAGTAGAGTTGAGGGCTGTTTGGCACAGGCCTACAGGTGTCCTTTAGTACAAACAGCCTGGGCAATGACGGCAGGCGGCAGGCAGTCTCCTGAGAGGAAAAGGGCAGGTCTCTAGTGAAGCTTCACCTTCAAGTCAGGGATGGCCTGAAGCCTGGGGCCAGGCTGACAGACCAGAATGGAAACCTACAGTGCTTTTTTCAGCCTCACCCATGGCCATCCATGAATCAATCAGCATGGAGTTCCTCCCCTCTGAAGCCCATAAAAACCCCGGATTCTGTCAGACGTGGAGAAACGAGGGACAACCTGCTTACAGAGAAGAGCTGCCCACTGCAGGTGCCCCTCTCTACTGAGAGCTGAACACTCATCAGGATGACCTGCCTGTGGAGAGGAACTACCCACTGTGGGTCTCCTCTGAGCTATACTATCCCTCAATAAAGCTCGTCTTCGCCTTACTCACCCTCCATTTGTCCACATACCTCATTCTTTCTGGATATGGGACAAGAACTTGGGACACACTGAATGGTGAGGCTGAAAGAACTGTAACACAAACAGGACTGAGGCATTCCCCTTGCTTGCCAGGTTACGGGTAAGAAGAGAAGAGAAGAGAGAAAGAGAAAAAAGTTGCAGCCCTTCAGGGAGCTCAGACCTAGGCTGTGAGGCCCTTTCTGAGGCACTGAAGTTCCTTGTGTCTCCCAGCTTTCAGGTGTTACCGCCTTCCCCAGTGCCAGTGTGGAAACTCTTGCAGGATGCCTGGTCCAACTGCAGCCTCACAAGGAGCTGGCACTCATGCCGGCCCCTGGAGTTGCCTGCCCCACCGTAGCCAGTGTGCCCGACTATGTGCAGTGGCTGGTCTCCGTGCTTGCCCACATAGCTCTCACTGCTTCACTTGCCCTTGGCAGGCATGGGACCCAGGCCAGTAACATGAGCCAAGCACAGCCTGCCAGACTGAATGGGCCCAGTGGGCACAAGAAAACCTTGGGCAAAGGCACCAATGGCCATAGAGGCTTCCAGCTGTTGAAGTCACACCCCAAGGTTCTGGTAACATTCCCATGAGTCCTACTTAACTCTGTATCCTCATCCCTCATCAGTTTCCTCATTTTGGTTAGCATCACCTTGGCTTTCTTCTGTTCCTAATGTGTATCTCATTGTTTCTTAATGAGATAACCTTTTAACCTACTTATCCATTTGCATGAAATAATCTTTGCTTATATTCTATCTTTCATGAGATTGTGTGGTTCACCTATTCAGAGTGAAATTACCTTCTCCATTCCTGTTTCCCAGGTTGGGTTCACTTTTTTGTTTGTTTTTGCTACTCTTTTAGCTCACAGAATCTTTTTCATTTTTAGGTAACTGATATCAATTTTAATTGTGAATGTATATGTATGATTATGTTACTAATGCCTGTTTTCTCTACTAAAATCTAAGATCTGTGAGAGCAAGCGCATTTCTATTTTCATTCATGGTCTATGCTTACTACAGAACCTAGAAAGCAATAGATACCTAACTAAGGTCTGTAAAATTATTTAACCAAAGCATAAGTCATGAATGGGAGGCCAAGTCCAGGAATGATGAGGGATAAGGGAATTTGAAGCTGTTTTTTACATTGATGCAAAAACATTAAAAATATATATATACAGAGTTATCTGACTAGTATTTCCTGTCCTTGAAAAAGCAAGCATAATGATCTCTATTAGTCTATTTTATCCCACGAGCCCCAAGAAAAAATAACTAATTGAATTTCTCTCTAATATTTTTAAGGCATTTTTCTATTTCACCAACTTTCACTTTTCTCTTGCTTAATTTCTTTAATTTGTTTTTAAGACCTTCCCTTTCAGGATATTGTTTATGGTACTACCTAAAAAAACTATCAATAAATAATAATTCAGAAAACTTTTATGTGTTTAGATAAAAATAAATAAACAAGTTTAGCATTTCGTTGTTTACAATGATAATTCCCAGTGAAACTGACATAGCTTAAGAGAGGTAGAATGGTGATTCATTGGATCGAAGTAAAGAATTATTCGAGCTTTTGGCCGGGCACGGTGGCTCACGCCTGTAATCCCAGCACTTTGGGAGGCCAAGGAGGGTGGATCACGAGGTCAGGAAATCGAGACCATCCTGGCTAACACGGTGAAACCCTGTCTCTACTAAAAATACAAAAAATTATCTGGGCGTGGTGGCAGGCACCTGTAGTCCCGGCTACTCGGGAGGCTGAGGCAGGAGAATGGCGTGAACCTGGGAGGTGGAGCTTGCAGTGAGAGGAGATGGTGCCACTGCACTCCAGCTTGGGTGACAGAGAAAGACTCTATCTAAAAAAATAATCATTATTATTATTATTATTATTATTTGAGCTTTGATTTCTATCTGTTATAAACCTAAGTATGAAATAAATTAAGTTGTAATAATATCTAATATATAGATTGATATATATCAGAAAGTGATGTGATGTTTGATTACACTGACAAGAGAAATAAGAAAACTGCATGAATTAGCTAAATGTATTTAGTGGTGTGAGTGTGTGTGTGTGTGTGTGTGTGTGCCTTACAAACTCCACTTAATAATCTCCACTACCTGATTAGGAATTCATTGTACTCTGATATCCAGATATGATTGAATTAACAGAAAAGCACTAATATATTTCTTCTTCCTTAAACAATGATGAAAGAGGTTACAGAGTTAAAATACACATAAGATAGAAAGACACTTTGCATATATAATGTCAACCTATGTCTACTGTAGGGAAAGTAAATTTCTTGTTAGTACTGCTTAAATATCTTATGATTCTGATTAATTAGTAATAGTTTCTGAAAATATTGATTTTGAGTTTGAACAAGCATATTTTGTTCAAAAAATTAAAGTGTTGGTGAAACTAAAGAGAGCATCACCTTCATTGCTAGCTCTTTTAATTTTATACCATTGTAAGTAGCATTGATATGTAATAAGGAAATATTCTTTCTGATTTGTTATATTTATAAATTATGTATCCAATAAAAGGAAAATAAAATAATAAAACAGCTTAATGGTTTAGGTCAAAAGTGTGGCCTTACATTGACTTTAGTTGTAAAATGTTTACTTTATGTAAATCATTATTCCAGTCAAATTTAATCAAACTTCATACACAAAATACATTGTGAACAGGCCACAATATGTTAATATTAGGATTATTGTTTTAATATATGCAGAGACTTGTCCAACTGGCCACAATAATTGCTTTACTTTCGCTATAAACTAATGTGCTAAGTTGTTGAACAAGTTTTAGAATATTACCCTCATCCTTAACTGAACTGGCCAAATTTTATTTTATAGACTGTATAATGCTTAGCAGCATGACGGAATACATTTTTTTGGTTTTACTTTTTATGTATTTATTTATTTTTGAGACAGAGCCTCACTCTGTCGCCCGACTAGAGTGCAGTGGCACGATCTTGGCTCACTGCAACCTTTGCCTTCCAGGTTCCCGAGATTCTCCTGCCTCAGCCTCCTGAGTAGCTGGGACTACAGGTGCATGCCACCAAGCCTGGCTAACTTTTGTATTCTCAGTAGAGATGGGGGTTCACCATGTTGGCCAGTTTGGTCTCGATCTCCTGACCTCATTATCTGCCCCCCTCGGCCTCCCAAAGTGCTGGGATTACAGGCGTGAGCCACAGGGCCTGGCCTGGTTTGACGTTTAACTAGTCTAACTGAAATGAAATTGCAATGCACCTAATATTATTCCAATTTCTGGCTACATTATTTTAAATCACATGTACCCTGGAATAGCATTAATTAATAAAGTGTTACTATATCCTTATTTTATTCTTCATCAGTATATATTTTTTTAAAACATGTATTTTTATTAAATACTTACACTTGGCTCCTATGTCTTAGTGCAATAATTTTTTTTTAATAATTTATTATTATTATACTTTAAGTTGTAGGGTACATGTGCATAACGTGCAGGTTTGTTACATATGTATACTTGTGCCATGTTGGTGTGCTGCACCCATCAACTCATCATTTACATCAGGTATAACTCCCAAAGCAATCCCTCCCCCCTCCCCCCTCCCCATGATAGGCCCCTGTGTGTGATGTTCCCCTTCCTGAGTCCAAGTGATCTTATTGTTCAGTTCCCACCTATGAGTGAGAACATGCGGTGTTTGGTTTTCTGTTCTTGTGATAGTTTGCTAAGAATGATGGTTTCCAGCTGCATCCATGTCCCTACAAAGGATGCAAACTCATCCTTTTTGATGGCTGCATAGTATTCCATGGTGTATATGTGCCACATTTTCTTATTCCAATCTGTCACTGATGGACATTTGGGTTGATTCCAAGACTTTGCTATTGTGAATAGTGCCGCAATAAACATACGTGTGCATGTGTCTTTATAGCAGCATAATTTATAATCCTTTGGGTATATACCCAGTAATGGGATGGCTGGGTCATATGGTACATCTAGTTCTAGATCCTTGAGGAATCGCCATACTGTTTTCCATAATGGTTGAACTAGTTTACAATCCCACCAACAGTGCAAAAGTGTTCCTATTTCTCCACATCCTCTCCAGCACCTGTTGTTTCCTGACTTTTTAATGATCGCCATTCTAACTGGTGTGAGATGGTATCTCATTGTGGTTTTGATTTTCATTTCTCTGATGGCCAGTGATGATGAGCATTTTTTCATGTGTCTGTTGGCTGTATGAATGTCTTCTTTTGAGAAATGTCTGTTCATATCCTTTGCCCACTTATTGATGGGGTTGTTTGTTTTTTTCTTGTAAATTTGTTTGAGTTCTTTGTAGGTTCTGGATATTAGCCCTTTGTCAAATGAGTAGATTGCAAAAATTTTCTCCCATTCTGTAGGTTGCCTGTTCACTCTGATGGTAGTTTCTTTTGCTGTGCAGAAGCTCTTTAATTTAATGAGATCCCATTTGTCAATTTTGGCTTTTGCTGCCGTTGCTTTTGGTGTTTTAGACATGAAGTCTTTGCCCATGCCTATGTCCTGAATGGTACTACCTAGGTTTTCCTCTAGGATTTTTATGGTATTAGGTCTAACATTTAAGTCTCTAATCCATCTTGAATTAATTTTCATATAAGGAGTAAGGAAAGGATCCAGTTTCAGCTTTCTACTTATGGCTAGCCAATTTTCCCAGCACCATTTATTAAATAGGGAATCCTTTCCCCATTTCTTGTTTCTCTCAGGTTTGTCAAAGATCAGATGGCTGTAGATGTGTGGTATTATTTCTGAGGACTATGTTCTGTTCCATTGGTCTATATCTCTGTTTTGGTACCAGTACCATGCTGTTTTGGTTACTGTAGCCTTGTAGTATAGTTTGAAGTCAGGTAGCGTGATGCCTCCAGCTTTGTTCTTTTGACTTAGGATTGTCTTGGAGATGCGGGCTCTTTTGTGGTTCCATATGAACTTTAAAGCAGTTTTTTCCAATTCTGTGAAGAAACTCATTGGTAGCTTGATGGTGATGGCATTGAATCTATAAATTACCTTGGGCAGTATGGCCATTTTCACGATATTGATTTTTCCTATCCATGAGCATGGTATGTTCTTCCATTTGTTTGTGTCCTCTTTGATTTCACTAAGCAGTGGTTTGTAGTTCTCCTTGAAGAGGTCCTTTACATCCCTTGTAAGTTGGATTCCTAGGTATTTGATTCTCTTTGAAGCAATTGTGAATGGAAGTTCATTCCTGATTTGGCTCTCTGTTTGTCTGTTACTGGTGTATAAGAATGCTTGTGATTTTTGCACATTAATTTTGTATCCTGAGACTTTGCTGAAGTTGCTTATCAGCTTCAGGAGATTTTGGGCTGAGACAATGGGGTTTTCTAAATATACAATCATGTCATCTGCAAAGAGGGACAGTTTGACTTCTTCTTTTCCTAACTGAATACCCTTGATTTCTTTCTCTTGCCTAATTGCCCTAGCCAGAACTTCCAACACTATGTTGAATAGGAGTGGTGAGAGAGGGCATCCCTGTCTTGTGCCAGTTTTTAAAGGGAATTTTTCCAGTTTTTGCCCTTCAGTATGATATTGGCTGTGGGTTTGTCATAAATAGCTCTTATTATTTTGAGGTACGTTCCATCAATACCGAATTTATTGAGCGTTTTTAGCATGAAGGGCTGTTGAATTTTGTCAAAAGCCTTTTCTGCATCTATTGAGATAATCATGTGGTTCTTGTCTTTGGTTCTGTTTATATGCTGGATTATGTTTATTGATTTGCGAATGTTGAACCAGCCTTGCATCCCAGGGATGAAGCCCACTTGATCACGGTGGATAAGCTTTTTGATGTGTTGCTGAATCCGGTTTGCCAGTATTTTATTGAGGATTTTTGAATCGGTGTTCATCAGGGATATTGGTCTAAAATTCTCTTTTGTTGTTGTGTCTCTGCCAGGCTTTGGTATCAGGATGATGTCGGCCTCATAAAATGAGTTAGGGAGGATTCCCTCTTTTTCTATTGATTGGAATAGTTTCAGAAGGAATGGTACCAACTCCTCCTTGTACCTCTGGTAGAATTCAGCTGTGAATCCATCTGGTCCTGGACTTTTTTTGGTTGGTAGGCTATTAATTATTGCCTCAATTTCAGAGCCTGCTATTGGTCTATTCAGGGATTCAACTTCTTCCTGGTTTAGTCTTGGAAGAGTGTAAGTGTCCAGGAAATTATCCATTTCTTCTAGATTTTCCAGTTTATTTGCGTAGAGGTGTTTATAGTATTCTCTGATGGTAGTTTGTATTTCTGTGGGGTCGGTGGTGATATCCCCTTTATCATTTTTAATTGCGTCGATTTGATTTTTCTCTCTTTTCTTCTTTATTAGTCTTGCTAGTGGTCTGTCAATTTTGTTGATCTTTTCAAAAAACCAACTCCTGGATTCATTGATTTTTTGGAGAGTTTTTTGTGTCTCTATCTCCTTCAGTTCTGCTCTGATCTTAGTTATTTCTAGCCTTCTGCTAGCTTTCGAATGTGTTTGCTCTTGCTTCTCTAGTTCTTTTAATTGTGATGTTAGAGTGTCAATTTTAGATCTTTCCTGCTTTCTCTTGTGGGCATTTAGTGCTATAAATGTCCCTCTACACACTGCTTTAAATGTGTCCCAGAGATTCTGGTATGTTGTATCTTTGTTCTCATTGGTTTCAAAGAACATCTTTATTTCTGCCTTCATTTCGTTATGTACCCAGTAGTCATTCAGGAGCAGGTTGTTCAGTTTCCATGTAGTTGAGCGGTTTTGATTGAGTTTCTTAGTCCTGAGTTCTAGTTTGATTGCACTGTGGTCTGAGAGACAGTTTGTTATAATTTCTGTTCTTGTACATTTGCTGAGGAGTGCTTTACTTCCAATTACGTGGTCGATTTTGGAGTAAGTACGATGTGGTGCTGAGAAGAATGTATATTCTGTTGATTTGGGGTGGAGAGTTCTATAGATGTCTATTAGGTCTGCTTGCTGCAGAGATGAGTTCAATTCCTGGATATCCTTGTTAACTTTCTGTCTCGTTGATCTGTCTAATGTTGACAGTGGAGTGTTGAAGTCTCCCATTATTATTGTATGGGAGTCTAAGTCTCTTTGTAAGTCTCTAAGGACTTGCTTGATGAATCTGCGTGCTCCTGTGTTGGGTGCATATATATTTAGGATAGTTAGCTCTTCCTGTTGAATTGATCCCTTTATCATTATGTAATGGCCTTCTTTGTCTCTTTTGATCTTTGATGGTTTAAAGTCTGTTTTATCAGAGACTAGTATTGCAACCCCCGCTTTTTTTTGTTCTCCATTTGTTTGGTAAATCTTCCTCCATCCCTTTATTTTGAGCCTATGTATGTCTCTGTGTGTGAGATGGGTCTCCTGAATACAGCAGACTGATGGGTCTTGACTCTTAATCCAGTTTGCCAGTCTGTGTCTTTTAATTGGAGCATTTAGTCCATTTATATTTAAGGTTAAGATTGTTATGTGTGAACTTGATCCTGCCATTATGATATTAACTGGTTATTTTGCTCGTTAGTTGATGCAGTTTCTTCCTAGCCTCGATGGTCTTTACATTTTGGCATGTTTTTGCAATGGCTGGTACCGGTTGTTCCTTTCCATGTTTAGTGCTTCCTTCAGGGTCTCTTGTAAGGCAGGCCTAGTGGTGACAAAATCTCTAAGCATTTGCTTATCTGTAAAGGATTTTATTTCTCCTTCACTTATGAAACTTAGTTTGGCTGGATATGAAATTCTGGGTTGAAAATTCTTTTCTTTACGAATGTTGAATATTGGCCCCCACTCTCTTCTGGCTTGGAGAGTTTCTGCCGAGAGATCTGCTGTTAGTCTGATGGGCTTCCCTTTGTGGGTAACCCGACCTTTCTCTCTGGCTGCCCTTAAGATTTTTTCCTTCATTTCAACTTTGGTGAATCTGGCAATTATGTGTCTTGGAGTTGCTCTTCTCGAGGAGTATCTTTGTGGCGTTCTCTGTATTTCCTGGATTTGAATGTTGGCCTGCCCTACTAGGTTGGGGAAGTTCTCCTGGATGATATCCTGAAGAGTGTTTTCCAACTTGGTTCCATTTTCCCCCTCACTTTCAGGCACCCCAATCAGACGTAGATTTGGTCTTTTTACATAATCCCACACTTCTTGCAGGCTTTGTTCATTTCTTTTTCTTCTTTTTTCTTTTGGTTTCTCTTCTCGCTTCATTTCATTCATTTGATCCTCAATCGCTGATACTCTTTCTTCCAGTTGATTGAGTCGGTTACTGAAGCTTGTGCATTTGTCACGTATTTCTCGTGTCATGGTTTTCATCTCTTTCATTTCGTTTAGGACCTTCTCTGCATTAATTACTCTAGCCATCAATTCTTCCACTTTTTTTTCAAGATTTTTAGTTTCTTTGTGCTGGGTACGTAATTCCTCCTTTAGCTCTGAGAAATTTGATGGACTGAAGCCTTCTTCTCTCATCTCGTCAAAGTCATTCTCCGTCCAGCTTTGATCCGTTGTTGGCGATGAGCTGCGCTCCTTTGCTGGGGGAGATGCGCTCTTATTTTTTGAATTTCCAGCTTTTCTGCCCTGCTTTTTCCCCATCTTTGTGGTTTTATCTGTCTCTGGTCTTTGATGATGGTGATGTACTGATGGGGTTTTGGTGTAGGTGTCCTTCCTGTTTGATAGTTTTCCTTCTAACAGTCAGGACCCTCAGCTGTAGGTCTGTTGGAGATTGCTTGAGGTCCACTCCAGACCCTGTTTGCCTGGGTATCAGCAGCAGAGGCTGCAGAAGATAGAATATTTCTGAACAGCGAGTGTACCTGTCTGATTCTTGCTTTGGAAGCTTCCTCTCAGGGGTGTACTCCACCCTGTGAGGTGTGGGGTGTCAGACTGCCCCTAGTGGGGGATGTCTCCCAGTTAGGCTACTCAGGGGTCAGGGACCCACTTGAGCAGGGAGTCTGTCCCTTCTCAGATCTCAACCTCCGTGTTGGGAGATCCACTGCTCTCTTCAAAGCTGTCAGACAGAGTCGTTTGCGTCTGCCGAGGTTTCAGCTGTGTTTGTTATTGCCCTGTCCCCAGAGGTGGAGTCTACAGAGACAGGCAGGTTTCCTTGAGCTGCTGTGAGCTCCACCCAGTTCGAGCTTCCCAGCAGCTTTGTTTACCTACTTAAGCCTCAGCAATGGCGGGCGCCCCTCCCCCATCCTCGCTGCTGCCTTGCCGGTAGATCACAGACTGCTGTGCTAGCAATGAGGGAGGCTCCGTGGGTGTGGGACCCTCCCGGCCAGGTGTGGGATATGATCTCCTGGTGTGCCTGTTTGCTTAAAGCGCAGTATTGGGGTGGGTGTTACCCGATTTTCCAGGTGTTGTGTGTCTCAGTTCCCCTGGCTAGGAAAAGGGACTCCCTTCCCCCTTGTGCTTCCCAGGTGAGGCAATGCCTCGCCCTGCTTCAGCTCTCGCTGGTCGGGCTGCAGCAGCTGACCAGCACTGATCGTCCGGCACTCCCCAGTGAGATGAACCCAGTACCTCAGTTGAAAATGCAGAAATCACCGGTCTTCTGTGTCGTTCGCGCTGGGAGTTGGAGACTGGAGCTGTTCCTATTTGACCATCTTGCTCCGCCCCCCTTAGTGCAATAATTTAAACTCTACCAATTAACTATAAAATATTAATAAGAAATTAGCTGTTTCAAACAAATTGGGTTATCTCATTCATTCAATTTTTAGAAATCAATGCTTATTAAATTTCACAAGCAATACAATTCAAAAATTATAAAAACAATTTAATAAAAACTAGGTAGAATTTTGAGTAACTTTTCATGAGTAGAGCTCTCAGAACAGCGTTTTTAGAAAAATAGTATTTTTAGGTATTTAGATATATTGTTTCTATTTTTATTGCCACAATTACTTGGTCATTGAATTTATTGTGTAAATAAAAAGAGTTTCCAGAAGAAATAGAACTATACCATGCACACTGATATTTGATCTGAATTTTCTATTACTTGAGACTTTAGGCAAAAATTGACATACAACATCTTCTTGTGCAACTTTAGGAGTCTCTAAAATGTCCAGATCAAATGCTTGCTTGATTTTATTGTCCTGATTTAGTGTATTGTAAGCCAGTGAGTCAACAATACTTATTGTGACTTCATTCTGCACAGAAGATAATTGTATTACAAAAATCTGGAAAACATTATATTTTCCTGAGAGAAGAATGTAGCAGCTATCAAAAGACATAACTGGTGTGGTCAGAGTTATAGCATAAAGATATCACATACTCTACATGTTAAAAATCTCAAAAAGGTCCACTTTCTGGTATTTTCTTTTAACAAATGAGGTTAAAATGAGAGGTAACTTTATGATTGGATATATGCTCACCTCATAAATGTCAGTTTAAATTCATTTTAGGCAAAACAGTGAGCTGTTGTTTGTAGACAGTTCGCTGAGTTGCTTAAATATGCTAAATTATGTTATTTATGTTTTAATTAGGAGATGAACTCTTGTGTAGAAAAGTTGAACTTCACATTGTCCTGATTTCAAGGTTAAGTCTGCATTGGGGCTGTCTTGAAAGCCAGTCATAGAATTTTGAGGTTGCATACATTGACTTATGGGTAATTCAGTCATACATACCCATTCAGTCATGGGTAATTCAGTTGCATACATTGACTTATGGGTAATTTTTGTTATTTTAGAGCTGTAAGCAACGAAGTTCCAAATAAAACGTAGTAATACAATTTATTGAATACCTGTGAAGCTTAAAAAAACCTCCATGCATTACCATACTTAATCCTCATAATACACTTTAAAGGTGGATATTATTATTATCACTAGCATGTGGGTTATACAATTAAATGTTATTAATTTTCTTAATTCTGACATGTGAACACTATAGATGATGTGTAAATCAAATTGAATAAAGTTAAAATAAATAAAAACACCTATTACCCAAACACCCATAGGTATTCATTTTATTATTTCATTCTCTATCATGTATGTATTTTTTAAAAAGATAATACTACAGTTAAAATTTTATAAATTGCTTGTATTCCTAAATATCAACATATTCTTGTGATATTAAATACTTTTAGACATCTATAATTTACATTGTTATATGTATACTATATCTATATTTATTAAATCAAATGTAATTATTTAACCACATCATATTTTATGACTGTCACATTATTTATAATATTTGTTATTTTAAGAGTACTACTAGCTATAAAACAATTATACATGTAATCATTACCATTTTAGAGATAAGGTAACTGAGACACAGACTAAGCAACCTATTCAGGATACTGCCATCTCTAAAGCTTGTATTCCTGTTTAAATACTTAAATAACACTATTTTCTTATTACAGTTCCTGTACATGCTGATAATAACTTAATTACAATAAAAATTTGATTCTTAACCCTACCTGCCTGAGCCAAATTACTGTAAGATTTTAGTATTAGCTTTGTACACTTGTGTTTTCTATTGATACTTTTCTTAGGCTATATTAGCAAAGGTAACATTAGTGAGATAGATAGTATGAATTTCTTCTAACTCTTGCTAAATGTCACATTGCCAGGCCTTAACACTATCAAATGTAACCTACAGTGCAGAAAAATGTTGCCCTTACAAAAAGCTGATACAATAGTGCTATTTTAAAACTTACATATTTTTTGACACATCTAATAAATAAAAATTTTACTGATATTTAATATTAATTTTATTTATTTTAATTCAGGTAATTGTTCCTGACAATTAGTAACTTTTGCCTATTTTAAAATGAATTGGAGATTAGTCCAAGATGACCAATAAGAAGCAGCTGCAGTCCACGGCACCCACAGTCCACAGCATCCGCAGACAGGAATGAAAAGGGATGAGTGAACTCAGAACCTTCAACTGAAATATCCGGGTTCTCACATTGGGACTGAGTATGCAAACAACGCAATCCACAGAGAATAATAAGAAGAAGAAAAAGCCAGGGGTGGAGGAGTGATGGCCCACCCGGTGGTGGCATGGAGCCAGGGGAATTGGTGAGTGATTGTCCAACTCTGTCTGGAAAACCATGTTTCTTCCATGAATCTCTGAAACTCATGGATCAGGAGATCCCCTTGTGAGCCTACACCATCTGGACCTTGAGTCTGAGATGTGAAGCAATGTGGAGTATCAGCAGAGCAGCCACTCAGGCACATAGAGACCCAGGAGCTTTACACACTCTGATCCTGGAATGCCTGGCAAGATAAGGAATCTGTCTATACATATTGTTAGGAATGGGGCTGAATCCAGGGAGCCAAGCAGAATCATTCTGTGGGCCCCACTTCCACAGTGCCTCACTATTTAAGACCCACTGGATTGGAATCCCAGCTAGCCAATGTCAGCAGGTTGAAGTCGACCTTTGACAGATCCAAGTTCCCAGGGGCAGCCACCATCTCTATGGTTTGGTTGACTCAGCCACTCCAGCCTGCTGGCTTTGGAGAATACAGGTGGTCCAGATGAGAAAGCATCCCCACAAGTGCCGCACACCTGCTCTACCAAAAAGCAGCCAGACTGCTTCTTTAGGAATGTTTCCGATCCTGCTCCTTCTAACTAAGTGAAACCTCCCAACAGAGGTCTCCAGGCATCTCCTACATGTGCATGTGGGCCAGCAACAGGTCAGTCCCCCTCTGGGACAAAACTTCCAGATGAAGGAGCTGGTTGACATCTTTGCTGTTCTGCAGGCTTCACTCGTGGTACCTCCAGGTATGGGAGAAACTGAGGCAACTGGAGTCTGGAGTGAATCCCCAGAAAACTGCAACAGCCCTATGGTAAAGTGGCCTGACTGTGAAAACATAAACAAACAAACAGAAAACTGCAACAACCAAGAAAGAAGACCCCACAGAAACGTCATTCAAAGGTCAGCAACCTCAAAAGTTGAAGGTATATAAGGCCACAAAGATGAGAAAGAATCAACACAAAAATGCTGAAAACTCAAAAAGCCAGAGTGCCTCTTCTCCTCCCAATAATCACAACACCTCTCCAGCAAGGTCACTAAACTGAGCTGAGGCTGAGATGGCTGATTAACAGAAGTAGGCTTCAGAAGGTGTGTAATAATGAACTTCACTGAAGAAAAGGACCATGTTGTAACTCAATTCAAAGAAGTTAAGAATCATAATTAAAAAAAAAAAAAATACAGGTGATGGTAGCCAGAATAGCCAGTTTAGAGAGGAACATAGCCAAGCTGATGGAGGTGAAAAACACAACACAAGAACTTCATAATGCAATCACAAATATCAACAGCATGACAGACCCAGTGGAGGTAAGAATCTTAGAGCTTGAAGACTCTCTTTTTGAAATAAGACAGAAAGACAAGAATAGAGAAAAAGAATTTAAAAAAATGAACAAAACCTCCAAGAAATATGGGATTATGTAAAGAGACCAAACTTATGAATGATTGGGGTAACTGAAAGAGACAGGAGAATAGAACCAAGTTAAAAATCATATTTTGGGATATCATCCAGAAGAACTTTCCCAACCTAGCAAGACAGGCCAGCATTCAAATTCAGGATATGCAGAGAACCCCAGTAAGATACTCCTGTGAGAAGATCAACCCCAAGACATGTAAATATCAGATTCTTGAATTGAAAGAAAAAGATTAAGAAGAGCCAGAGAGAAAGCCCAGGTCACCTACCAAGAAAACCCATCAGACTAACAAGGACCTCTCAGTGGAAACCCTACAAGCCAAAAGAGATTGCAGGCCAATATTCAACATTCCTAAAGTAAAGAATTTCCAATGCAGAATTTCATATCTACCCAAACTAAGCTTCATAAGTGAAGGAGAAATAAGATCCTTTTCAGACAAGCAAATGCTCAAGGAATTCATCATCACCAACCATTCCTTGCAAGAACTCCTGAAGGAAGCACTAAATATGAAAAGGAAAAAACCATTACCAGGCACTACAGAGACACACTGAAGTACACAGACCAGTGACACTATGAAGCAACCACATAAACAATTCTGCAAAATAACCAGCTAACATCATGATGACAGGATCAAATTCAGACATAACAATACTAACCTTAAATGTAAGTGGGCTGAATGCCCCCAATTAAAAGACCCAGAATGGCAAGCAGGATAAAGAGCCAAGGCTGTCTTCAAGAGACCCTTCTTATGTGCAAAGATACACATAGACCCAAAATAAAGGGATGGAGGAAAATTTACCAAGCAAATGGAAAATAGAGAAAAACAGAGGTGGCCAGGCATAGTGGCTCACATCTGTAATCCCAACAATCTGGGAGGCCGAGGTGGATGGATTACCTGAGGTCAGGAGTTCAAGAACAGCCTGGCCATCATGGCAAAACCCTGTCCCTACTACAAATACAAAAAATAGGGCATGGTGGCACATGCTTGTAATCCCACCTACTCAGGAGGCTGAGGCAGGAAAATAGCTTGAACCCAGGAGGCAGAAGTTGCAGTGCATTGAGATCGCCCTACTGCATTCCAGACTGGGTGACAGAGTAAGACTCCATCTCAAAAAAAAAAAAAAAAAAGTGAAACGCAGGGGTTGTGATTCTAGTTTCTGACAAAATCAGACTTTAAACCAACAAAGGTCAAAAAAGACAAAGAAAGGCATTATATAATGGTAAAGCGTTCAATTCAACAAGAAGAGCTAACTATTCTAAATATATATGCACCCAATAGAAGAGCACCCAGATTCAAAAAGCAAGCTTTTAGAGACCTTCAAAGACACTTAGACTCCCACAAAATAATAGCGGGAGACTTTAACACCCCACTGACAATATTAGACAGATTATAGAGACAGAAAATTAGCAAAAATATTTAGAACCTGAACTCAGCTCTGGATTAACTGGATCTTGATAGATAGCTACAGAACTCTCCATCCAAATCTAATAGAATATACATTCTTCTCATCATCACTCATCACTTACTCTAAAATAGATCACATAATCAGAAGTAAAACACTTCTTAGCAAATGTAAAAGACAACAACCCAATCGAATTAGAACTCAAGATTAAGAAATTCACTGAAAACCACACAGCTACAGAACAATTGAACAACCTGCTTTTGAACGACTCTTGCATAAATAATAAAATTTAGGCAGAAATCAAGAAGTTCTTTGAAACTAATGAGAACAAAAAGACAATATACCAGAATCTCTGGGATGCAGCTAAAGCAATGTTAAGAAATAAATGTATAGCACTAAATGCCCACATCAAATAGATAAAAAGATCTCAAGTTAGCAACCTAATATCTCAACTAAAATAACTGTAGAACCAAGAGCAAACAAACCCCAAAGCTAGCAGAAGACAAGAAATAACCAAGATGAGAGCTGAACTGAAGGAGACACAGACACACACAAAAAAATCAATGAATTCAGGGACTGTTTTATTAAAAAATTGAAATAGACTGCTAGTTAGACTAATAAAGATGAAAATAAGAATAATCAAATAAACACAATAAAAAATGATAAAGGGGATATCACCACTGTCCTCACAGAAATAAAAACAACCATCAGATAATACTATAAAAAACTCTATGTATATAAACTAGAAAATCTAAACAAAAAAGGCCAAATTCCTAGACACAAACATCCTTCTAAGCCCAAAACAGAAAGAAAGTGAATCCCTGAATAGACCAATAATGAATTTTGAAAGTTAGGCAGTAATAGCCTACCAACCAAAAAAAGCCCAATGCCAGATAGATTCACAGCTGAATTCTACCAGATGTATAAAAAAGACCTGACACCATTTTTACCGAAAATATTCAAAAAATTGGAAAGGAGGGGCTCCTTCCTAACTCATTCTATGAGATCAGCATCATCCTGATACCAAAACCTGACAGAGATACAATAAATGAATAAATAAATAAAATTTCAGGCCAATATCCTTGAAAAGCATTGATGCAAAGATCTTCAATAAAATACTCACAAACTGAATCCAGCAGCACATCAAAAAGCTTATCTACCATGATCAAGTTGGTTTCATCCCCGAAATGCAAGGTTGGTTCAACATACACAAATTAATAAATGTGATTTATCACATAAACAGAACTAAAGACAAAAACCACATGATTATCCCAACAGATGCAGAAAAGGACTTTGATAAAATTCAGTGTCCTTTCATGTTAAAAACTCTCAAGAGACTAGATATTGAAATAAAATACTTGAAAATAATAACAGCCATATATTGACAAACTCACACTAATATCCACTGATTGGCAAAAGCTGGAAGCATTCCCACTGAAAACTGGCACAGAATGCCCTCTTTCACCATGCCTATTCAACATTGAAAGTTCTGGCTAAAACAATCAGGCATGAGAAAGAAATAAAGGTATTCAAATAGGAAGAGAGGAAGCAAAATTTTCTTTGTTTCAAATGACATGATCCTATACCTAGAAAACCCCATCATCTCAGCCCAAAAGCTTCTTAAGCTGATGAGCAACTTCAGACGTCTAATGCAAAATCAGTGTGCAAAAATCTCTGGCATTCCTATACACCAACAACAGGCAAGCAGAGAGCCAAATCATAAATGAACTTCCATTCGGAATTGCCACAAAGAGAATAAAGTACCTAGGAATACAGCTAACGAATGAAGGGAAGGACCTCTTTAAGGAGAACTAAAAACCACTGCTCAAAGAAATCAGAGAGGACACAAACAAATGGAGAAACATTCCATTTTCATAGATAGGAAGAATCAATATAATGAAAATGTCCATACTGTCCAAAGTAATTTATAGATTCAATGCCATTCCCATTAAGCTGTCATTGACATTCTTCACAGAATTAGAAAAAAAAATTAAAAATTCATATAAAACCAAAAAAGAACTTGAATAGACAAGAAAATCCTAAGCAAAAAGAACAAAGCTAGAGGCATCACGCTGCCCAACTTCAAACTGTACTGCAAACCTACGGTAGCCAAAACAGCATGATGCTGGTACAAAAACAGACACATAGAACAATGGCGCAGAATAGATAACTCAGAAATAAGACCATACACCTACAACCACCTAATCTTTGATGAACCTGACAAAAACAAGCAACGGGGAAAGGACTCCCTATTTAATAAATGGTGAAGGGAGTGCTGGCTAGACATATGCAGAATATTGAAACTGGACCCTTTAATTATACTATACACAAAAATAAAGCCAAGATGGATTAAGGTCTTAAATGTAAAATCCAAAACTGTAAAAACTCTAGAAGAATATCTAGGCAATACCATTCAGGACATAGGCACGAGCAAAGATTTCATGATGAAAACATCAAAACAATTGTAACAAAAGCAAAGATTGACAACTAGAATCTAATTAAATTCAAGAGCTGCTGCACAGCAAAATAATCTATAGTCAGTGTAAACAGTCATCCTACAGAATGGGAGAACATTTTTGCAATCTATCAATCTGACAAAAGCCTACTATCCAGGGTCTACAAGAAACAGAAACAAATTTATAAGAATAAAACAAATAACCTTATTAAAAAAAAATACTGGTAAAGGACATGTACAGATACTTCCAAAAAGAAGACATACATGTGGCCAACAAACATGAAAAAAGCTCAATATCACTGATTATTAGAGAAATGTAAATCAAAAGCACAATGAGATACCATCTCATGGCAGTCAGAATGGCTATTACAAAAAGTCAAAAAACAATATACTGGCGAGGTTGCAGAGAAAAAGGAACACTTTTACACTGTTGGTGGAAGTGTAAATTATTTCAACCATCATGGAAGACAATGTGGCCATTACTCAAAGGCATAGAGGCAGAAATAACATTTGATCCAGCAATTCCATTACTGAACATATACCCAAAGGCATTTAAATCATTCAATTATAATGATACATGCATGAGTGTGTTCATTGCAGCACTGTTTACAATAGCAAAGACATGGAATCAACCCCAATGCCCATCAGTGATAGACTGGAAAAATCAAATGTGACATATATATGTCATGGAATACTATGCAGCCGTAAAAAATAATGAGATCATTATTTTTTTTCCAGGGAAATGGATGGAATTGGAAGCCACTATCCTTAGCAAACTAAGGCAGGAGCAGAAAACAAAACACTGCATGTTCTCTTATAAATGGGAGCTGAATGATGAGAACACATCAGGGGCAACACCACACACTGGGCCCTTAAGTGGGTAGCAGGGGCTGGGGTAGATCATCAGGAAGAATAGATAATGCTGAGCTTAATACCAAGTGATGGGATGATCTCTGCAGCAAACTACCATGGCACATGTTTACCTATGTAACAAACCTGCACATCCTGCACATGTACTCCTAAACTTAAAATAAAAGTTGAGGGAAAATAAAATGAATAAAATTAAATAAAATAAGTTTTCAGATCTTGGCAAGTCGTTCTTTTTTTGAAATTTTTGATTGAATCTTTCATACCTCTGTGAAAATTATTACACTTCTCAATTTTTTTCAAAACATTTGAAAGTTTTATTTGTAATAATTATTCAGTAATTGACATTTTCAATAATTGTTATCTAACATGTATAATAAATATTTATACAGAGGTTAGTTTTCATAATGATATTTATTTCCTCTGTTCTGCAGTTTGTAAATAAATCCCACAGTTTTAATTTTGTATTCATCCTCGGTGAGGAGCTATCTCATTCATTGTTTTTTACAGAATGTGCAGAGGTTGTCCTTAAAGCCATCTTTTTCCCCCTTTATGTTGGCCTTTTATAGCAACAGCAGGATGGGTCACAAGTGGATGTAGAAAGCCTCTTTCTCTGTTCACCAAATGGCATAGTTAGTCATGGATAACTACACATCAGCCTTTTAATGAAATTCGATCTTTTGCCCTTGGCCCACTAGTGTGTATTTTCCACATAGAAGTCAGAAGGAACTTTTCATATCATATATTCTTTTCCTAAGATTCCAGATGCAGTTCACACTTTTGCAAGGCCCTGCATAACCTGGCCCTTGCCACTTTTGTGTCTTTGTTTTATACCCCATACTCTATTTAATTCTCTATGCCCTTAACATATTGGCCTTCTCTCTTTTTGTAAGCAGTATGTTGAACAAACAAATTTCCCAAGGAAATCAAAGCACTACTCATTTCTCTCACCTTCACCTAATCACCTGCTTAAATCTCTTTCAGAAGATTGTTTGAAAATTACACTTTAATTCCACAGTGACATCTGTGACCTGTGGCCTCAACATCTTCTCTTCCCATAGAATTACTGTTGTCCACCCACTATGACTCATAAAGTTCTTACAGTGGATATTGAGATTGAAGATTAGTGAAATTTGTCCTCAGAAATTTCCTCTGAAAATGCAAATATGTCTTAGATAGATTTTTGTATTTATTATACTATAGCTCAATCAAAATGTAAGTATGTAAGAGCCCCATTTAAACAGTCTGTTACCTATTTTAAAAGTACCCATATTCATTCCTGTCCCAGGGCCTGTGCCTTTGCTATATTTCTGCCTGGAATATCCGGTTTGTTATTTGTATCTGAGCTTCATGCTCTCTACTTAAACTTTCCCGGATTATCTTATATCAAACAGTCATTTAACTTTTCTTCTAGTCACCTTCTAAATTCGGTCACTCTTATTTGATATCTTAACAGTACTTAACAATATCTGTTATTATTTTTTTGTTTATATGTTCATTATTAACCATATCACCCCTCACCCCACTAAAATGGTCTATGAAGGCTGATTTTTTTCTTACTTTATCGCTCTTTCTCTCAATTCATATACAACAATTCCTGCACTTGCCCAAAGGCAGCACTCATTATTTGTTGAACAGATGAATCAATTTTCGGTGTCTATTTGGCTTTCAAAAAATGATTTCTTCTCAATTTAAAAGCTCTTAATGGTTATAAGAAAATATGACCACCCCAATTTTTACTTTTCCACAGTTTTCTCATACTTTCAGTGATTTATGTTTTGTGAAAATCCTCAGTTAAAATGAAATATCCCATTTTTAGTGTCCTCCTCAAATCCTTACCCCATTCTCTGTCCTCCTTAAGCTTTTCCCTTCTTGCTTATAAGCAATTTCTGGCTCAATATAGAAATAACAGCTTTACAATGTGGCAGTAAGACCTTAGCTATTCCACCTGCATAGTTAGAATGGTTAGCCTATATCAATAGTGAGTGTATATGCATTTATTTTTTAATTGGGAAACACATAGTTTAGAATGGTAAAGTAGTTTATCCTCAATTTCTACATTGAGTGGTTTTGCTCTATTTTGAATAGCACAGTTAGGCCACCTAATAGCTTCATTGGTTTTGCATTACTTTGAATTTTTTCATAGATTATTGCCGTTGATCATTATCATGTATTCTTGTGTATTGAGAGACCATAGTAATTTGAAAATGGGTGGTTTTATAAATGTGTTAATGAGGATATGGGAGATTAGAAATCAAAGCTGCTATAAGATAATTGCTTAAATAAACCTATCCTCACTTTAATACTTTTTACTTCATACTTACATACACTATACTTCTTCATACTTTACACTGCCCCCCCAGGCCACATCATTAATGAAGAGCAGAGTTGGTTATATAATTCATGCCTACATACTCTAAGCCTGGTGTTCTTGCCCATGGCAACCAGTTACCTCCCAAGAAATTATTAATGGAGATAGGTTAATAATAAAACTGAAAACCATCAAATTCAATTGATGTATTTATTGGATCCTCACAGAAAAAAGTAAAGGAAACCAACATACTTATATACTAATTTAATTTTATTATCCTAAGTTACCATTATAAATAAGATTAATTCATCACTGTTACTATATCACACCAAATTTGAAGTTAATTATCATGGCACAGAGCCATATTTTTTCAAAAACTGTCAGAATTCAATATGCACAAGATATGCACTTAAATTGAATGAATAACATAAAGAAAAGTTTGTTCAATATATTATCTTAACAGGTAAGATTATTAGAAGACAAACAATAAAGTCACTTAAATAATTGTATCTTTCCTGGCAAAGAATGCAGATATTCTTCCTGAAAGAAGCATTTGTTCTCATCTTATTTTTTTTTTCTATAGAGATTGATGAAAGAAAGCTCCCAGATGTGTGAATTCTGCTTTGGAAAATATGTTCTATATATGCTGGAGACACAGAATTGCAAACATTCAATGGCATAGCCACAATTAACTAAATAAACATATTTCAGAAGGGGAAAAGACATTGAATATAAAGAGAGACAATGAGTTAATGAACTCCCTCTGCTTCATTCATACACAATAAGGAGTAAATGTAACAAATTGGAAACACATTAAAATGAGTAACAATAGTAATCGTATAAATTATAGCCAACAGCAGCTGCATTTTCCCATCACCCATACCCTTTCTTTAGCTGTTTTTCATGGCTTTTTTCCTCTCGGTTACATTTACAGACCTTAAAAATCTCAGAAAAGCAATATATATTCAGAGAAAAAAAATGCTACAGATACTTTCCCTTACCTCCATACACCTTCCCAAACAACTCAAAACATCACATTACATAAACAAAAATATTCCAGGTAAAATTCACACAATTATTTGGAAATATAGCATGCTTTTTTTCTGAATATTTTTTGAGCATTGAATGAAAATGAAAAATTATAAATTAAGCACTTTGGATTGGAAAGAAGAAACATAAAAAGAATTTTAATAATACTATTAAAAGACAAAAGGCAAACTGAAAGTTCTTTTTTTTTTTTTTTTTTTTGAGACAGAGTCTCGCTCTGTTGAACAAGCTGGTGTGATCTCAGCTCACTGCAACCTCTGCCTCCCAGGTTCCTGGGTTTAAGCAATTCTCTTGCCTCAGCCTCCCGAGTTAGCTGGGACTACAGGCACATATCATCATGCCCAGCTAATTTTTGTATTTTTAGTAGAGACAGGGTTTCGCTATGTTGGCCAGGATGGTCTTGATCTCATGACCTCATGATCCACCCTCCTCAGCCTCCCAAAGTGCTGGGATTACAGAAGTGAGCCACTGTGCCCAGCTGAAAGTTCCTATCTTTCTTTGGGGTACATCAGAAAGCTGAGTTTACAGGGCAATCAACTATCCCTCAATTTAAAGAAAGGGAAGCACCTGCAAAGCAACAGGACTGCAAGCGCTTAATTACCTAGGGCAGATTTAGCTGGACAACAATAAGATTTAGATAGACTAAGTGAGAGAAATTGTATGGAGGCCCTGGGGGCAAGTTTGCACTTTCTTGTAAGGTTTAACTGGCAATCCCACCTGGAGTTCACAAAAAATTCTGTATATAAAACAGTATGTAAATTTGTATGCAAATTGTTTATTGCTAGCACATAGAAATGCAACTGATTTTTATATATATTTTATATAGATTCTGTACTCAACATGTCTAACCTTATCACATGTCTTTAGATTCCATGTGATAGTCTGCACAGACAGTCATATTATCAGTGGATACAGACAGTTTTACTTCCTTCTTTCTAATGTGGATGTAGTTCATTTATTTTTTTTGCTTGATTACACTGACAAGAATCTTCAATACAATTGTTTTAGTTATTATTTTGATAGATTTGACTTTTTGTATTCCTTCTAAAACATGTGAGTGGTTAGATATTGCAATTACAGTATTAGAATATTCCATATTTGTCTGGACTTACTGTTACCCATGAATTTTATACATTCAGATAATTACTTGTTGGTTATTAATTTCTGTTTCTTTCAGTTTAAAGAGCTTCCTTTAGCATTTATTGCAAGATAACTCTGGTGGTGACAAAATACTTCAGCTCTTGTACCTCTGTGAAAGTCTTTATTTCTCCTTCATGGTATATGGAGAACTTTGCTGGATAAAAAATTCTAGGTGGAAAGTTTTTGCTTCCTTCCCTTCAGCACTCTGAATATGTCACTCTATAGATCCTAGCCTGTAATGTTTCTACTGAGAAGTCAGGTATTCATTCCAGTCTTCACAGTCCCGGCTTGTTTGTCCTCATCCTTCTTGAGAGGGCATTCCAAGAAATTCAAGGGGGATTGACTGTCGTGACCTAAGCCTGTAGTCACTGCATTCATTTCAGCACTACGGTGCACTCTAAGCCCAGGAACGCTGTGACACTTGCAGACTCCTAGATACACAGCCCTGCTGGAGTTGGGGAAGAGAATTCCCTTTGCTAAACAAAGTCTCTCATTCTTTTTCCTCTTTTTCCCTCAGAAGGAGGCTTTCTCTGCTCTAGGCTGCCTGGAATTGGGGAAGGGTTGATGCAGGCACTCCCATGGCCACCACAACTGTCATCATGCTTGGTCTGACCTGAAGACTATGGCTTTCCAGAAAAGCACAGTAATGGGGCCCACCCAAGGCTCATGGTCACTACTGCCTGGTTGCTGCTGATGTTTATTCAAGGTCCAAAGCCACCACCATCAGATGGTGAATCTTACTGAGACTGGGTTGATCTCATCAGAGCAGCAGATTCCCTTCTGGCCAAGGGTACGTCTAGAAATGCTATTAGGAGCAAAGACCGAGAATCAGTGGTTTTAGGAATCTGTCTGACGCTTTATTTTCCTGTGACTAAATTTGTACCCAATTGTAAGACAATTGTAAAGTCCTCTGTATTCTTCCCTGTCCTTCTACCAAGTGGAAAGAGTGTCTCCCCAAGTTGCATTGCCTGGAGTTGGAGGGGATGGGGTGACACAAGCGCTCTCATGGCCTTTACAGCTGGTGTTGCAATGGTTCACATCCCAAATCCATTGCTTCAGAGATGAGCACAGCACCAGGGCTTGCCCAGTGACTGCAATCCTTGTGGCCTGACCACCACTCAAATTTATTTGGGGACCCAGGTTACTTTAATCAGCTGGCTGTGAATCCAGCCTGGACTTGGAGCCCCATGCTGGGGCAGAGGATTCCCCTCCACCCCAGCACTGATCTAAATGTCTGTAGACACTGGCAAAATTCTGTCTTGTGCTTTATTCTGCTGCCACAGGGCAGCACTGAATTCCAATACAAAGTCTCATACTCACTTTGCTCTCCCTGCAAAGCACACCGATTCTCTTTCTGCCCTGCACTGCCTGGGATTAGGAGAGGTGTGGTGTAGGCAATGCCAAATTGTCCTTTCTACCCTCTTCAATGTGTCTTTCCTTGTTGTTATGTTAAAACAAGGTATCAGATGCATCCTAACCAGAGTGATTCCATCTTGAATAAAGGCCGGATAATGCCAAATCTACTGGGTTACATTCTCAGAGGGTTAGGCACTGTTGGTCACAAGATGTTTATGGTTGAGCAAATGAGTTAGCAATGCTAACTAACTAAAGATACAGAACTTATGGAAATGTCCCAAAATTTCAAGAGCAAAGAGATGTTTAGTTGAATAAGTTTTGCTTTAAATAGTACAGTCATAATTGTTGCTGAAATCAATAGTTACATAGGAAAATAACAGTACTAATAGCCTGTCACAAGCTGATCACAAACTTTTATAATAAAAGTATACTATTCTTAGCCATGATATCCTATATAAGCAAGCATTATGTTTAAGGTAGGAGCATTTCTATTTTTGCTTTCTGTGACAGAGTAGTTTCTAATAAACTGTTTTAACTTTACAATATTCTGAGACTTGTCCTGAATTATTTCCCACATGAGATCCAAGAACCCATACTTGCAGTCTGAGACAAGACTCCTTTTCCAGTAACAAAGGTATTGTGATTGCTCCAGTGATATTTTGGTTCTTATGAAGGTGCTCTCTTTGATTTGGTGTTCCTAAGGGGACAATTACTGGAGCGATCTCTTGGCCTTTTTGCTCCACCCTCATTACCTTCTTGCCTTTGTCGTAATTTGCTCTTCCTAGTCTAGTTTTTTAAACATGTGGATTTATTATGTCACAGGAAGATAATTTAACCTATTAAATTATAAAAGGAGACAAAACATAAGGCATTTAATATAAAATGTTTAAACATTTAGCATAAAATAACTAAGAATTGTTAAAGCTAGATTTTATATTATGAGATACTATGCAACCCTTTAAAATCAAGTTTTAATGTATCAGAATGCGGAAAATGTTAGCAATTTTTTTTTAAAAAAGGCAAGTTACAGATCAGTACATACAGCAAAATTTCAGGTTATTGGTTAAGAAAAAATGCACACATTTATTTAAAACTTTATTAGACCTCAAAATATTCACATGTTTAGGTTGTTCAGTGATTAATTATTTTCATATTCTTTCTACTCTCTTAGTTCTCCATTTTTTTCAGAAAAAAATTTATTTGGAAAAGAAAATAAGAATTTATTGTATAGTTATATATAAAGAGCAAAATTAGTAAAATCAATATATTAGTCATCTTTTGTAAAATTATTATATAGGTATTGTATATGTGAATATGTAAAAGGAATATTATTAAATGATCTGCTATCATTTTGATGCTTTTTAAAAAGAGGATATGATACTATTAATTTTTATTGAATCCTTACTATGGGATAGATGTTAAGCATTTATTGTTAATATGCATAATCTTATTTAATTATTCTAAAACCCTAATAGACAGGTTTTCTTCTTCATCTTCAATTTACAGACTTGCCTGGGGTTACACAGTTCCTAAGAGGTGCCTCAAGATCGGCATCCAGGCAGTTTAATTCTAGATCTCCTTCGCCATAATGGTATCCTGCACACAGGGGACCTCATTATTAAATGAATTAAATTTATTTCTTCCATTCCTACTGTCTATTGAGATTTCAAGAAAATGAATCCATTTTAAGATTGCACTGAAAAAGGAGATAAAAGACAATAGGTTATTAAACATAAAATATTTATTTGACTAACAGTTGTTAAAGCTAAATCTTAAGAAAAACACAGCAATTGAATCGTTGAGCTGGGAAGCAATGTATTTTTTGGAAATGGACCTAACCACATAAGTTGGGTCTTCCAGAGTTCTCTAACTAGCTTTACTTTACTAAGTAGTTTTACATTCAAAGTTATATAAGACATTTAGAATTTCATTTTGAAAGGCACAAGTGCTTTTATACTATAGAATTATCATTTTAGAATTAGCTACCAACCTGCAAAGTTACTGATAAATCAAGACAAAGAAATTATGTTACTATCTCTAAATTAAATGCCATCTACTTTTGTAACGCTTACCCACAAAAGTTCCATTTATCATTTATTTTAAAGGTCCATGTGACAATGTCCTGAACATTCTTCACAATCATAGTGGTTCATTTTGCCCTTTCCTCTAAAATCTATGTCACTTATTACTGCTGATACTCACATAGCACCTAGCATTTGATGCTTTGTTTGGTAACATTTTAAACATTACTTTATCTGCCATCATTCCATTATAAACACATGGGGTACAAAAGCACATCTTTGTTTCTTTTATAGCACTTCTGCAAGTTCTCCAGACTCACTACATAATTATTGAATAAATCATGATAGTCACTTTTAATCAGTTGCTCTTCCTAGATCCCAGAAAAGGAGTCCATTGTGATATTGATTTAGAAACATACACAAAAGGTAGAGCTGCTGCTTCGGCAGTTAAGAGTCACTAGTTCAAAACCCTGTAGGGAACGGGTTCTTTGGATACAGAAAAAGCCCATTATCAAAAAACAGGATAGGATTCAAACTTTCTGCACATAAATATGAATTTTACACTGTTGAAATATGTGTATTTATCATCATAATCTTGAATTGAATCCTATTTAATATTTTATTTTATTTTGGGGCAATTTATTTTACTTTATATTATTTTCCTAAGACCAAGTTATCAACAGAATACACAACATTTGAAAGAGTTATTGTTTTATTTAATATGTTTGAAAATCTTTTTCTTTGCTCACCACATATTTATTTTACTTTCGAGATTTACTATAAAATTATTAACTTCAGAAAATAGAATTTCAAGTTTGAAAAAAAACACTTAAAATGTACCTGTTCAAGTGGTTCTCGGCCTGTTTACTTTTACCAAATACTTTATCAAAGAAAGTGAACTCTACCACTACTGAAAAAGAAAATCACTTCTTCTAAGAATGACACTGATGGGTTATTTGGAATTCTGTTATTTTTACCACTTACAGTGAGTTTCAAAACAAAATAACATTTCCAGTGGTAGTTCTTGGAGTAAGTTTTATTTGTATCACTTCCCGTGTTGAGTTGCATGGATCTAGAACTTATAAAAAAATACATTAAAACCAGGATAGTTTGTATGGACATTCAAGAGAATAATGAAAAACCGTGTTTTTGAAAGTCTGAAGTAGTCAAGACATTAGAAGTTTGTGCCATCTTTTTGTTTTAGTAACAGGTAAACTCATTGAATGAAAACAAGCTGGATGAAAAGTAGCTGACAAAGCAGACCAACAGCACAGTTTATTTCAAACAGCACCACAAAAATAAATAGCAGCATTATTGTTAAAAGAGAGTGGGCAATTCAAAGATAATGCTAAAGTAAAATAATACATGAGCAAGGAAATATAGTAAAAGGTGAAAACCAAGCACATTACATTTTGAAAAGAAATTGTATACAGCAGGTGTGATAGGTATTTCTAAAGTGAACAGATCAGGCATGAGAATATCATATACCAAAGGCCACAGTATAGAGCAACAGAAATAGTTTAAAATATACCCTCTTAGTACATATAGTAGGTAGCAGGAAACAGATGACTTTTAGAGTTAAAACTTTATTACAGACAATACTTTATGCACATGATGTGCATAAAATATGATGTTTTAGACCATTAGTGCTTAAGAAATTCACAGGACAGTAAATAACTTTCTACTGAAAGTCTCTTATTAAAGTTTGCTTATGAGCAGTACATTAAATAATCATAAGAAAGAATGAATGTAACTTTTCAAGGCCAGTGCACACTTTTTCAGTATTTGTTATGATAATTTGTGAAAGAAAATTACTTCCTGGAAAGAAGCTTAATATTTTTAGGTGTGTATTTTCATTTTTAAAACTAATAGATTTTGATGCATGATACAATTATCTGTTTAAGAGCTTTTGTCACTGATCAGAAACTGTATTATGCTTCTTTTTATGTTCTTGTGGGTTTTGTAAAACATGCTGCAAAGGCAGTCTCTTGCAAAGGTTTCATGTTTTATTCTCATCATTTATGTAAGCTTCACTATACTCATTTTCTAATATTATTAGATGGTTGTAAATAAAATGCATTGAAGCAGATGAATCTAATACTAACAATGCCAAGCAACTGGAAAGATGCTATAATAAGAGCGAAAAGGTTCATTTGAAAAGGGAAAGATAGAAACACATTTCATTTGAATTATCAATACCAACGAAAGCAATACCAAAATCCTCTGAAATATCATAAAGAGCAGCCTGTGTGCAGAGATCCCTTTTCTAATTTCATGAGTTGGTCTCCATGTGCTCCTCCAAGTAAGCAGGGAAGTGTTAGAAAAGTAATCCAACACTTAATTCATTTTGACAGAATCTTTAACAGTGCATGCTGGTGACACAAGTGTTCAAATGGCCTTAATACCCAGTGAAATGAAGCTTAATTATCTTATTAAACCATTGTAGATGGTTGTGTTTATTTATCAGTGGGAGGCATGAAAGAGAGGGAAAAGAACACTTATTTGGATGAAGGTTGTGAAATGTGCAGTTTAACTGCCAAAAGAAAAATAAAATATGCATGGGAGACAGGTTTAGAATAAAAAGTGTTGCTCTCTTTTCCTTAAAAACATGTAGCTGAGGTTAGGCTACATTTTAGCCTGTGATCTTAAACACTTTTAATAAAATTTCTGAGCAAGCAGGTAGAAAATTCATCATTTGAATTTCTATTTAAATGTTATTTTAAGTCATATTTTCAGCGAAAACTTTATGAAGACCCTTTTCAAGGTTATAACTGAGTTAACCACCCACAAAATGCCATATTTGATAAAAATTATACTAACATATTTTCTATGGTTAGCATCTTTTGCAATTTTTTCTTTCATATATTATGTAATGTGCCTAAGGATAGATTCCTGGGGAGTCACAAAAATAATGCTAACGGGTTGCATGCTGGATCTAAGGAATTCCTAGAAGAAACAATCATTTTCAGGTGATTAAATTGTTAAGTTTTTAGTTTGTAAATAGTGAGTGAATATATGTTTCAAGTTGATATGGTATTGACTATATTATATTTTATCCCCTGACTAGCTATGTAAATGATATTTGTTCTTTATTTCCTTATTCTTTAAAGTATTGTATCAACATTCTTCATTGTAATTATTTGAAGTTGCCCTACGATGCTTGTTTCAATCCTATAGTTTTTCCTTAGCTTATTTTCAAAAACGTTGGAAAGTCATTGGCTAGCCATTTGTTATCCTAGAAAGACTATCATGATTACAAAACACAAGGTGGGCATTTCTGTTCTGGGATATAGTTCTATGACTCACCTCTCTTCCCTGAAAATTCACATAGAAACCTCTATCCACAATCACTATCAGTTGCAATTAATGATTCCATCTTTTTTCTTACATGTTTATTTTGGTCATGTTCCTAGTACTTAACACGGTGAATTTAAATGTTGTATCATTTTGTGTTTTTGTTGTTGTTATTACAAGCATTACTATTTGCTTTCCTTATTTGACTGTCAGTTACTTGAAGCTAAAATGGGTTAAACTAGTCGATCAACTCAACTAAATCAGTAATAAACAATTAGTATGCATACACTAAATATTTGTAAAATCAATGAATACATAAAAGGAAAAAGTATATTACTGCATTTTTAGTATGACATTATAATTTTAGTTTTGCCTCCAAATTTTTGGTACCTTTTTGGTCTGGGAATGTTTATTAATTTATAGACCACAAACTTCTAGTAATTTCCTCTTCTACTTCTTGTAAGCGAAGTTGATCTCTCTTTTTAAAAAGGGAATTAAAGAAGACATCTTAAGTGTAAAATACCTGTTATTTCCATGGTGAATATCCTTTAAAAGTCACTATATTTCATTAAAAAAAAACAAGTTAGCCTATGTTTAGAGATGTTATATGTTAGTCTTAGCATGAGGTGAAAATTCATAATTAATTTATATTTTCTTGACAATAATTGCTTACGATAGAAAGGCGGATCTTTAACATCCCAGGAAACTACTGAAATTTGATGTTTGATCAGAAGCTGTTGAAGTAATTAATTTTGTTTTATAATTCTAAGTCATGTTTCCCTTCTGTTCATTACATTCCCAGTCATCAAATACTTACAGAAAAAAAGAGTAAGATTAAGCATTCTTTCTATTTTTTTTTTTTTTTTTTTTTTTTGAGACAGTGTCTTGCTCTCCCAGGCTGGAATGCAGTGGCGCGATCTCAGCTCTTGCCACTGCAACCTTTGCCTCCTGGGTTCAAGTGAATCTCCTATCTCAGACTCCCAAGCAACTAGGATTACAGGCATGTACCACTACACCCAGCTAATTTTTGTATTTTTAGTAGAGACACGGTTTCACTATGTTGGCGAGGCTGGTCTTGAACTCCTGACCTCAAGTGATCCACCTGCCTCAGCCTCCCAAAATGCTGCTATTACAGGCATGAGTCACAGCGTCCAGCCAGAATTCTTTTTTAAAATGAAAATAGATATAGAGTAATTTAGAACATTTCAGATAGGTTTTCAAAAAATATTAAGAACTGTTTTCAAATATTTAACTCAAATAAGCTTTCTGTATCCACTTGATTTTTTATTTTTATATTCTACAAAACTAAGAAAAATATATGGGTATAATTTAGATGTTCTCTGGAGACTGAGCTAAAAAATGACTTCCATTTCTTTTATTCTACTCATTATTTAGGTGATTTCAGGCAAGCTACTAATCTTCCTAAGACTCATTTTCCTCATGTTCATTATGGAGATAAAAAATAGTAATGAAATCATAGAATTCTGAAATATTTTTTAAAAGGTAATGAATGCAAACAAAATATGCCACACCTGAATCAATTAATAAAAAATTAGTTCTATAGTTGTTATTAATATTTCTTAATCTGATTCATAGATATAACCAAACTTTACTATGAAACATTGCTGGAAAAGACAGAGGAAAAAAAGACAATATTGAAACAGAATTGAACATAGAAATTTTGCCACATAGGTTGCAAATTATTGTTCACCAACTTTTGAAAAAAAATTTTTAACTTATGATAAGAATATGAGCACCTGAGCTTATTCATATAATGAATACATAATATATGTGATTAATATATTGCTGCTTTATATAGGAATTATTTTTATGTTTATGAAAACGTTTAATCATAAATTCAGTTTCAAGTATTTCATTATGTGAGTACTAACAAAGTTATAATTTGTAGTATAGACAACTACATAATTACAAATAAAAACAAACTTATTAATATGCAAGAAACAACAAATACTCAATGCAAACAGGCATGTTCATGCATAAATATGCTATATATAGACATTGCTTTTTTAAAAAAATAATTGCCTCCTTTTCTCTTTTCATTTGTTATTATAACTGGTGTTTGCTAAACTTTCTTTTTAGTAGACAAAAAAAAATTTGTATGATTGTTTTTAGGTAGATAAAAAATTTTAGTCTGTATTTTATGGTAGACAGTCCGAAGGGTGAAGCCACATCAAATTTCATATGAAAGCAAAAATGCTACATTTTTAAATGCGCCCTCTCCCAGAGTCTGACACAGGGAGAGTGTTTTTCAACCTGTTAGCCACTTCTAAAGTGAGAACTGGCATTTTTCTTTCCTCAGAGCGTGTAAGAACTATGTGGATACCCGAAAAAAATTGAAATTGTTCCTCAGAGAAGATGGCTTAGGAGAAAATAACCATGTGTACTTTTTACTACAAGAGCAAAAGAGGTAAGGTAGATATTATAATGGGAAAACATATGAACAATTCAATCTTATGCCATAAATTATCTATAAATAATAAATGATAAAATAAGTAATAAATTAAAACTATAAATTTTTAGAAAGCTTTAGAGTGCTTACTATATGTCAGACATTATGCTAAATACATTATATGGAAGACCTTCTGAATCACAAAAACAGAAGGAAGTAAATGTCTTTTGAGAGTCATGCCATGCTTAAAAAGGCCAATGTTTGGACAGGCGCAGTGGCTCACACCTGTTATCCCAGAACTTTGGTAGGCCGAGGTGGGTGGATCACCTGAGGTCAGGAGTTCGAGACCAGCCTGGCCAACATGGTGAAGCCCTGTCTCTACTAAACATATAAAAATTAGCTGGCCACGGTGGCGGGCGCCTGTAATCCCTGCTGCTCAGAAGGAAGGCTGAAGCAGGAGAATTGCTCGAATTCGGGAGGCGGATGTTGCAGTAAGCTGAGATCGCGCCATTGCACTCCAGTCTGGGCGACGGAGTGAGACTCTATCTCCAAAAAAATAAAAATAAATAACAATTAAAAGGCAATTTTTATACATTTGATGTTAAGATACCAACGAAAGACTCACTGTATACATGTGCACTCACACAAAACCACCTGTTGCACCCAGCTCAAGCAACAAAATTTAATAAGAAAGGTTAGCGGAATCATTGATGCCTGCCAATTGTCAACAATGTCAATTGTGCATCAATTAATCTGAGCTATTCATGATGGATACAGAGAAAACCTGTAAATCCCACAATTGGTACCCTAGTTTTATATTTTTTCTTTAACTGCTCTGCACCTAGGTAAAAGATTAAGTTGAGTGTCCTGCAACAGTTAGCTATTAGGACATAATTATCTAATTAGACAAATTTAGTCAAACAAAATAAAGTTAAAAATTTATTGTAAACTAGTCATTTTTTCATACTAACATTTAAGATTTTATAAAATCTTAATTTTATAAATTTATCAGCTGATCTGAGCAAATGCATATTGAAGATTTTGCTCATTCATGATTACAGCATGAAAACAACTTAATATGGTAATCTTACAAGTTTAAAATAATCAATTTATAAGAAAGTCTCAATGAAGGACGACGAAAAAACAGGTCAAATTTATGTAATGATTTCAAAATTTATTTGGGTATTCGAGTTTTTGAACATGAGTTTAAAATATTGATCCTTAAATGTCTTTTAGTGTGGATTTTGACTTTGGTAGAGTCCCCAAATCACAAAAGTTTGTAACAAAATATGCATCTGAACAAATCTAGTAGAAAATTGTTAAAAATAACTTCACAGTAGTGTATATTAAGTAGTTTTAGTTTGGCAATGTGATACAGGAAGATAATTCTTGCAAATATTTCTTTTCTGAGGTACGTAGGGAAAAAGCACACTCACAGCATGTGTATTCCAGTTTGATAATAAATTCTACATATACACAGCATGTAGTCTTCATGAACATCCAAATATAAACCACCCAGCATGTGCCAAGTAAATTTGAGTGATTTCAAATATTTCATTTAAGGTGATATTTCTTGGCTTTTAGACACTTATTAATGCTATTGGATGCTAAACACTGATTGAGAGCAATTTAAAAATATTCATTAGCATGAAGGATATTGATACAAGTAGCAGCCAAGAAATGATCAATTCAGAGATAGCATAATTAGAGATTGCAGACTCTTTGGGGGTATTGAGATTTATTGAGGGGCTAGATCTTACTTGATTTAGATGCATGAAATGAATGCAAGAAAATAGAATCTCCAGAAGGTTGTTATTTTATTTTTTGTGTGTAAATAATCTGAATCCAACTCTATAAGATATAGAAATTGCTGGAAAGACCAAGTCAAGAAATTGTTGAAAAATATAGGACAAAAATAAATACAATGGGAATAACTAGGAGAGAAAGAAGAAAAGGTAAGGCAACTTTATGACCCAGTGAAAAGATGAATATGACGATTTATAGTGGAGATAAATTTAGACTCTAACCTAGAAAAAATATACCTCACAATGAATATCCAGGATTGCTTCATGCTGTGGGATTAGAAGATGAAAGAATGTACATTGGTCACCTGGTTTTCAGCTTTACCTTCCTCCTCATCACTCTAAAATCAATTTTAAAACTAAAATCTAACATAAAACCAATTGACTTTGTATTATTTTTCTAAACAATAAATTGACTGAAGATTTAGAAAACATATTGTGAAGCATTGCATATCCCTAGGAGTTGTGTCATGTAGATTTTTTTAGAGGTATGTTCAACCTTTGTTAACCAAATGGTAATGCAGTGTTCATACTTAAGAGAATAAATTTAAACTTTAATAAATGAGTAATCTTAATAGAAAGATTTCAATTCCATAAATAAATAACTCTAAGCATGTTTATGAGTTTATGTTTTCATTCATAACTACAAAATTATTCAGATAAGGTTGAATAATAGTCCAAGACTTCCAGATTTTTGTCAAAAAAAATTTCAATGATGTTATATATAAAAATTTATAATGTTTGCATTTTTACGTATTTTTGATAGAAATTGTATAAGTGAGAGTCTAACAATAGGAAAATATAACCCCTCTCATCTTGATGGCCAGAAGGATATTCTACTGCCTGTCATGCCACTTGGATAGAATTTAAGTGTCCCTTTCCATCTTTCCATCTAAATACACCTATACCACCATTGCATTCTTCTCTCATACAAATAGTGCTATAAAAATTATACAAAATTTCCAATACATAATGTCATCACTGATGATATATTTCTTCATTGTCTCCAGGAGCACCTTTCTGTAAAACACTCCAACAGTTGCATAGCTTCAAGACAAATTCTCTTTTCTATCATGGTACACCCAGAAAATCATGTTATTAATATGAGCATGGCTTCTCTGGCCGGAGTCATCCATCCATCTCTCACTTATGTCCTACTTAGCTGCCCAAGATGTGAGGGGAATCATACTTTCAGTACATATTACCTATTGTGGACACACCACTAAGATTAGGAACCCTGCTACACAGATGTAGTAAATTCAACATAATTCAGTCCAAAAATCTGGCTACTTTTATTCTCACCCAATATAGTCCTGCTTTAGCATTTCCATATATTTAAATATATTTTTTCTTTCTCCCATTATACATTATAAAATACACCACCATCAGTCAATACAACACTATATTCAAGATTTGAAGTATTATACAGTGATATGGTTTGGCTGTGTCCCCACCCAAATCTCATCTTGAATTGTAGCTCCCACAATTCCCAAGTGTTGTGGGAAACACCTAGTGGGAGGTAATTGACTCATGGGAGTGGGTCTTTCCCATGCTATTCTACTGATAGTGAATAAGTCTCATGAGATCTGATGGTTTTGTAAAGGGCAGTTTTCCTGCACAAGCTCTCTTCTCTTGTCTGCCACCATGCGAGACGTGCCTTTCACCTTCCACCATGATTGTGAGGCCTGCCCAGTCACATGGAACCATGAGTCAATTAAACGTCTTACTGTTGTAAATTGCCCAGTCTCAGGTATATCTTTATCAGCAGCATGAAAACGAACTAATACATACAGTTATAATTTTTATAATTACCATTATGTGGGGTGAGTTGCTATCTTCAGTTCTTAGGTCAGGATACTTTGGCTTAGGGTAGAAAAATACTTTCAGATACACAGCAAGTAAGTTGCAGGACAGGCCTCAACCTCAAGGCCCTCTGAAGCCAGAACAATTTGTCTTTTTCCATTGTGCTAACAACTCCCTAAACACTGTAAAAATCCTATTCTTCCTTTACATGTTTTTATTTGTAGATGGTCTAGGTGTGAGAAGGCATTTTTAATAATTCTAACTCCTTCACTAAACAGTATATTGTGGTACACCATTCTTTAAGGCATCGCAAAAGACAGTTAATTATTTTAAAACCTTTAAGAACAATGGCTGTGGACATAAAAAAAAATCCTCAGTAGAAATTGATTGCAAACTGATTCCAAGCAAGGCAAGAATTTTGTAATCACTGTAATTATCATTGTAATTATTATTGGTGTTTTACAAACAAAATGAAGTTCAGTAATACCTTTTTCATTTTAAAGTACAGTATTTCAAGTCTCTATTACTAAAGTCATCATTGCCAGTTTTCTGTTCTGGAAATTGGTTTTATTTTGGTTACTGTAATTTCTCTTGTTAAGATCTCTTTTCCTCAACAAACACAACAAAAACCTACAGGGCTTAGAGCACAACTTAACTTGTTGCTTCATGTCAAACAACACAGAAATAAAATTAACAACATAAAATAAAATAAAATAAAATACTATTCCAGTGTTCATTCAAAATAAATTATTTAAATATATTTTGGTAATATACTTATTTTAAAAAAGAACAACGATCTCAAAATTAGGATCCAATATTTTATTTCTTACTGTTTTACTTAACATCAAAATACAATAATATTTTCAAATTATTTGTAATGTTCTCATAATTATCAGCTTTAGTCTGACTATAAAATTTTATTTTTTATTTATATGTTTATATGCATCTTATAATTGACTTTGCCATATACTATTCTTGAGTTAGCTCAATATGATAACATTATGATCCTTTTTGTGACTTTATTTATCTTTGAATTATTTATTTTGTTACATTCCAATAAGTAAAATTATTAAACAAAAATTTTGGTAACTGTTAAGTTTCTTGCTATGAACTAGGAGAAATACAGATAATAATTCTTCATTCGTTCATTTGCTCATTTATTGTTGAGTCCTTACTGTTTTGCTGGTGCTTTGTTCAGTGTTGGGAAAACAAGGACAGATAATACCTTATCCCTAAATTCACAGGGTTCCATTAAACAAGTACAAAAAAATCCATAAGAAGGAATGTAAGAAATATTGTCCTGAGAATCTTGGATTATGATTCAGGAGTAATATTTCCCACACAGATACATGTAAAGTAGGGAGGATGTGTTTGTTTTGCCTGATAACATGATTTTGTTTTTGCAAATAGTTTTTAAGCCAATAAAACCTGATATAGAACATTGTGTTTTATTGTCACCTCCTCTTAAATTGTCAAGCACACTCTCTACCTTAGAACATAGGTCTCCTTGACTTAGTGGTACATTATAGCAGCTTTGATCTTACAATTATATGGCAAATATCATTTCCTTTCTCTTGCCGGGCAATACAATATTTGAAGGCTGAATTTTATAAGAGTTTTCAGTTTACTTTTTATTTTTCAGTTTTCCACCAATATAATAATCATGCTATTCTATATTAAAGTTAGAGATTGTAAAGTACTAACACTAACATGCCCACCTTTGAAAATTGGAAGTCAATCTAATACCATCTTAAATTAGTTTAAATTATAAAATTATAATGCATGTTAAATATTAACACCATGTAAATAACAGCTTGTTGCACCTATTACTGTTGAAGAGTGACTGGTTTTCTTTACAAGCTTTTCTTTAAAGTGGGTCTGTCATGGGTCAATAGTTTAAATGTAGTTTATAAGCCATTTCAACCATAGCTTTGAAAGTATGTGATCTGAGACATTAAAAACATTCTTAAAGACTTGCATTACTTCACATTTTGTGCACAAAGCAATATTTATATTAATATCTTACATCATAATATGTTAACAGTGAACAATTTAAAACTACCTGAAATGTAGCACACCAAACAACTTTAGCATTTGCAGAGTAATACGGGAGTTATCGCAGATAAAGAAGGGATCAGAATTCAGGCCAAGCTGTCAAGAATAACTTACCATGGAAGGCAAATTTTAAATGTAAAGATTTTTTTTTTTTTTTTGCTTTATTTTTTGTTAAATAGTGACAGGGTTTCACTCTGTCACTCAGGCTGGAGTGTAGTGGAATGATCATAGCTCACTGCAGCCTTGAACTCCTGAGCTCAAGGGATCCTCTCACCTCAGCCTCCTGAGTAACTGAGACTATGGGGGCATGCCACCATGCCTAGCTTTTTTTTTTTTTTTTTTTTTTTTTTTTTAATTTTTTTACGTCTATTTTTGCAGAGGCAGGGTCTCACTATGTTGCCCAGGTTGGTCTTCAACTCCTGGACTCAAGCAATCCTCCTGCCTTTGCCTGCCACAGTATTAGGATGATAGGCATGAACCACCACCTGGCCTAAAGTTTAAGGAGAGGAAGAAATGAATGAGAGTAAAGAGAATCATTATCAGCTGCGAGAGCACATTGTTATTAGAAGTGATCATTTAATGCAGTAAAATTGTAGTTTATTTTTAACTTAACTTGTACTATAAAAATTAAACAAAGTTACACTACTGTGAAAATCTATAATAGGATTAAAGAAACTTTTGGACATTTAAAGTTCTGGTACAGCCTGGTTTTCCTTCCAAATTGGCATAGTGACTTATACCAGGAGAAATGTGGCCATGTTTTTAAATAGCCTCCTAATGTTGAACTGACCCCTGATATTGAATGTTCCATGTTTCCTTTCAATGAGAAGGAAGGTTTGTGCATTTTCAAAAACTGACAATTGTCAAAAAAAAAGGAGCCAAAGAATAGTTATTCTCTAAACCTTAAAAGTGACTTTTGTGTGGCATGCAGCAAAATAGGGTGAGCATTTACCTTGTGGAACATTTCAGTTTTCCAGGACAAAGCTGTATTATAAAGTAGCTAAAAATTTATAGAAATTCAGGAAAGTTAAAATCCATATGCACTCTTAGAAGAGACATTTTATTATAACAAGAAAAATGTGTTGATCTAGAGTGAAGTGATTAGGCCATTTGTCAAATAGAGTTACTGTTTCTGATAACATTTACAGGTCATACATACTTTTCAAATCTCAACAGAAGTAAGCTTGCTTAAATGGAACTTACCCACCTGAATTTATGAGATTGATTGTTAGGAGAAAAGGTTGAAGCATACTGTAAAACATTTTAAAGCTTTACATTTATTAAGAAAAAGATAAGTGTGAAATTACAAAGTTAGAGAAATACTTTCATTAAACAGCTTTAAATATAAAGATAGTAATTTATTGAGTTTTCATTATTAGTTTTTAATTATTGAGTGTTAATTGTTAATTATTAACTTATTGAGTGTTCACAGCCAGGCACTGTGCTATGGGTTCATGCGTGACTTATCTCATTGTGAAAATAATACTGTAGCATAAGAATTAATATTATTCCTAGTCAGATGAGGAAAATAAGTCAAATAGGGCTATTCAAATTGCTCAAAGTCTTACCACCCTTTAAAACAGGTGCATTTTAAATTTTCATAATTTTTAAGGAGAAATTTGCATTCTATAAAATTATTAACTCTAAAATAAGCAAACAAACTACTCTTTATTAACTTTTGTAGTGTTTTTGTGAAACTATCACTGTTCACAATAGGACATTCTCTTTCAATGTCATTAAACCAAAAATTTAAATTTTATGATTTCTTAGAGAATTTTTAATGTTTATGTGTCTAACCTGGTCATGCACTTTTAATGTTATTGGACATCTATTTGCTTTACCACACACATGCAATTTTAAAAATAAAACATCTCTCTATATTTCCCTACTTAATAGCAATCAATAATAACCCTTCTTGGAGAGTTTTTTTTTTTTTCTATGAAAAAAATAAAAGTGATTAAATGGTAAAAATAATGAATATAATAGCTAAATCTATATAGCATTCACTTATTTGCAGATACTGTGTTAAGATATATTCACACATTATCTAATTTAATTTTCTATCAACCTTCAAATGTTTGTATTGTTACTCAAAGTTCATTGGTGAGGATATTTAAAGATTAAGTAGCTTAATATTTAACAAAAAACGAAAAACACACTCCAGTAAATGGCCGAACTAATTCTGTAAACCTGGTCTTTGTTACAACAACTGTTTGTTCTTAATCACTCTATGTTAATTCTCTAAGGAAGGGTGTCCAGTAAGAACAACCCCTTATTTATGGAAACATAATACTGTTGCCTTTTCATGTATGCAAGTTACGGTAGTGATTGTGAATCTAAATAATAAGTTTAGAAATCTTTTTTGAGAGACCAAAATTTATTTACTTGCTAAGAAGTTGGTTACTAAAAATAGTTTTATTCTCTTCCTGTTATATGAATTTAGACTAACATTGTTTTAAACAATATACTTGCAAAATAGGATAATTTAATGTAAGTTTAGTTCTGAATATCTGCTTGAAGGTTTGAATACATCTGCAATATATTATACATCTTGAGTTGTTTGTTTCTTGTAATTCATACACCATTTTTCCCAGACACATATAAAATAGATTCTAAAGAAAAATAAAACTATATATACATTTTTAAAAATTTAAAGGTCATAATGCATCTTTGTGACTCTAGTTATCTAGAATATATTGTAGTGACTTTTATTAGCTAAGTATTTTAAATTTCTATTTCATCTCAGTGACTTATAATTTGGTGTCAGTAGAAAAATTCACTCACTGACACTAAATTCCAAATATTTTTTGTAGGTATCTTTTTTTAAAAAAGAATTTAACGATTGATAATTATTAATAATTTAAGAATTAATTAAAAAGGAATTACTTTCATATAAAATTCTGAAGAGAATAGTCAAGTGTTTAATTGAGTATTTGTTTTCTATTAAAAGATAGAGAAAAGTCTTAGTATTTTAAAGAAATCATTTCTGTAAGAAAAGGGTAAAAACTAGATGAGTTTGATTATTTTAATTAGTGTGGTACAGTGTTGTGAAAATCAGAAGAATAAATGGATTGACGTTCTTCTGAATCTACAAACTATTAATTACAAGTAATAGCTTGGAAAATGTTATACCATTATTTATTCCATTTTTTTTTATAATTGTCTCATGTGCTGGTAATGAAAATCAGCAAGCCATTTCAACATTAATATCATGACAATTTGGGGCTGAAACAGGGACTTTAAATTGACTCATTTTCAAAGAATGTGTAATTTGACACCTTTTAACTTGTTTGAGAGAGAATTAGCTTAAAAACTTCTATGACCAGATTTAAAACATAGACTATTCTAATAAGAAAGATCTAATTTTGTAAAGATTGACAATGCAAGAATGTACTATAAATAAGTTATAAATTATGAGAAATTGTCTAAAATTCATTATTATGATAACTTTATGTTGAAAATTAAAAAATAAAGATTGTATTAAATATGTTAGAATTTAGAATGCATTACTTTTTACTAAATAAACTTCAACCAAATTAGCACTAATTTAACTGATTGGAACTGGCTGAAAAATTATGTTGATTCTTAGGTCTGGTTAAAGCTTGCCTTACTAAATATGACAAAATGTTAAGCAATATAAAATGACAACTATATTTCCTATTATCTCCTCTTAATAGTGTTACATCTTTTGAAAAGTAATAAGATGATTTACATTATACGATTACACAGTTGACTAAACACTTCTTGTTTTAGATACTTATTATTGTACCTAAAACATGGATTCATCTAGAAAACTTCAGTTTATTAACTACTAAGTTGCAGATATTTACACCTGTCACATAGCAGACATGCAATAATGACTTAAATGAATGTATTTGACAAAGACAAATGTGTTACCAAAAGCATTTTTACAACTGTGGTTTTCAGTCAAAAACGTACATTAGAACCATGAGGTGAGCTTGCAAAAACTACATTCAAGCTCTATCCCAAGAGTGTTAGGTTTAAATGCTCTGACATGGGGCTGTGACATTAGCATGACACGGAGTGTCTTACCTCAAAGCATTAATGATGTAATTGGAGACATTCTCAATTTATTTCAAGTATCTTACTTCCCATACTTTTGGGTTACAATTATGAAATTAATCAGCAGTGTTCATCAAACATTTCTAGTTCTTACCTCAGAGGTGTATGGTGCATTGTACTCCATGGCCACCTGTAGAAGTTATTTTTGGTAATGTGATTTTCCTTGGCCAATAAAATGTTAATGGGACCAAAATACCTAACTTCTGGACAGAAATGTTAAGAATCAGAACACAGCTTACCACATTCTGTTATTCCCTACTTTGTTTATTTAAGGATTGCATTTTGACACAGAGCCCTCTTTAATCTAGGCCTTTTTTTAAAAATTTATTTATTATTATTATACTTTAAGTTCTAGGGTACATGTGCATAACATGCAGGTTTGTTACATATGTATACTTGTGCCATGTTGCTGTGCTGCACCCATCAACTCATCAGCACCCATCAACTCGTCCTTTACATCAGGTATAACTCCCAATGCAATCCCTCCCCCCTTCCCCCTCCCCATGATAGGCCCCAGTGTGTGATGTCCCCATTCCTGAGGCCAAGTGATCTCATTGTTCAGTTCCCACCTATGAGTGAGAACATGTGGTGTTTGGTTTTCTGTTCTTGTGATAGTTTGCTAAGAACGATGGTTTCCAGCTGCATCCATGTCCCTACAAAGGACACAAACTCATCCTTTTTTATGGCTGCATAGTATTCCATGGTGTATATGTGCCACATTTTCTTAATCCAATCTGTCACTGATGGACATTTGGGTTGATTCCAAGTCTTTGCTATTGTGAATAGTGCTGCAATAAACATACGTGTGCATGTGTCTTTATAGCAGCATGATTTATAATCCTTTGGGTATATACCCAGTAATGGGATGGCTGGGTCATATGCTACATCTAGTTCTAGATCCTTGAGGAATCGCCATACTGTTTTCCATAATGGTTGAACTAGTTTACAATCCCACCAACAGTGTAAAAGTGTTCCTATTTCTCCACATCCTCTCCAGCACCTGTTGTTTCCTGACTTTTTAATGATCGCCATTCTAACTGGTGTGAGATGGTATCTCATTGTGGTTTTGATTTGCATTTCTCTGATGGCTAGTGATGATGAGCATTTTTTCATGTGTCTGTTGGCTGTATGAATGTCTTCTTTTGAGAAATGTCTGTTCATATCCTTTGCCCACTTTTTGATGGAGTTGGGCCTCTTAAGTGAGGAGATTAGCCTGCTGTCACTTTCTCACTTGTGTGAACAAGAAATAATTATACTGAGACACTTTGTTACTGCAACATAGCCTAGAATACTCTGACTGATAACATTTATAAAACTCAACTCCTAAATAAAGATAAGCAATAAATAATTTTGTAAAAAGGAAGAATATATCTGATTGGTTTTATGGAGAAAAATATCATGGGGCTGATCCTCAAGTAGACCAGGGTCATAAACACAGTTTACAGTACCTCCCTACTGAACAATTGAAATACACAATTAGTGCATGCATGGTGATGAATTAAATTATAATTGCTATAATAATTACAGCTGAAAAAATAAGTTAAAGCATGTACCCTCTGTCTACAGACCATAATAATTTCAAAACGTTTTATTTTCTTATTACTTAACTGTTCAATAATGTTGTCTAATTATTCCTTTAATCCAAGTGCTTACTTTGATGTATAAACAGCATAAATTTTCACATGCACTTTTACAGTGTGCTGTGGCCTCCTTAATACTTGTTGTCTGAAAGGTCCTTTCCCTTAGCAGGAATATTGATGTTTACAAACAGACACAGAATCATCTTTCTTCTGCAGTATAAAATTCATGCCATAATTTACTTGACAATCTTATAAAAATCTCAATTTCTTCTTAATGCATTTTGATTAAGTACTATTGCTTCCGATATTTGTCCAACTGATTAACATATTATTATGCTCCTTAATACCTTAAAAGCTTTATTTATAAGGGGTGCTAAATAGACATTCTGCAGAAAAAAGGACACAGTTAAAATTATGCAACATAATGTGAAGGAATAAACAAAAATGAAATCATTAGAATCACTATACTTAGGAGGCAATTGGTGAAACATATATTTTAACTTAACGTAGCCTCCTAAAACTGTAGGGCTTATATCCAGTGATAGGTGTCTGTATGTGCAACACAAGAGAATAACATTCACAGGAGTGACAACTAGATGAGCTTCTACAGATTATAGGCTGTGTCATAGATGATACAGAAAACATGTAATTTATTCCATTCTTTTCCCACCAAGCTATGCCACTAGACAGCAAGTGTATGTTAAGTGCCTTATTACCAGAATAACTCTAAATTTACTTTAATTGATTTGGAAGCAAAGCTAATCACTTAGTAACCTAACATGGACATATTTGTATCTATTAGTTATAACTTATGCCACACCTCTCAAATTATTGCAACCCACCACCAATAAACAGGGAATTAAAAAGGCAAATAGTAGAACAATAAAATTAAAAAATCAAAAAGAACAACTGCAGACATGTAGGACTTCTTTCTTTTAAGCTGCTTTAGTACGGTGAAGGCGCCCATACTTTCATTTCCTCGGAAGTTTTCTTTGCGTTCCTAAAACAAACTAAATTCCCATTTGCCAACACTCTGCTTTATTTTCTAAACTGAGATTATTTTAATGATGTAAATATTCTGAAATATATAGAGAGTACTCTTTGAGTCACATCTCTCTCTTTTATGATATTACTTTTTTTTGGTAATACAAAGCAACTTGATTGGGAAAAATGCTATCTTTATTTAGAGGTAGCATGTGTAAACCAGCTCTACTGAAAATTCGTTTTTTATTACTCTTAAAACATAATCAGTAAAAAGAGATAGAAAAGGAAACAAACATAAAAAAGCAATTGGACAGTGTGAAATTTGCATTATCTGTAAAAGTGTATAGTATCTATGTTCTTATAAGCTCTCTCTATATTTTAAATGTTTAGGGATAAGAAATACACTAGATTAAACACAGATATTTCCACTGATTCTGTTTTCCCATCTTCTTATTCAATTTTATAGTGGTAGCTTACTTTAAGTAATAAAAAAAACATAGTCATTAATAATAGATGTTCAAATGATTTTTCTCTTCTTATTGATGTTAACAGCCTCTACTAAATAAAATACAGATTTTTAAAGACATTTGAACTTGATTTTAAAACGTTGTGTACATGAATTCATAAATTATAGAAATTAATTCTGGGACCACACAGTATTGGTATCTTGATGTTTAATTTAAAGAAATATTTACTCAAGTACAACATAGTATAAAAGGTTTATTCATTCTCTAATGACCTTAAAGATCATTCTGGTCATTCTCTAATGACCTTAAAGATGCTGACTTTATTAAAGAGTCTCTAAAATGACCTTAAAGATGCTGACTAAAGAATAATATACACTTATGCTAGTTCAGAATTCAGTATTTCTTATTTGGAGAAGAAAATATAATGGAAATTTAATATTATAATTTTTCATACTCTTACTAGTGGCTTAAATTAGCAACCTGATTTTAAAAGGTATTTACTTTTTTATTTGAGACAGGGTCTCACTCTGTCACCCAGGCTTGACTACAGTGGAATGATCCTAACTCACTGCAGCCTCAGTCTCCTGGGACTCCAGGAATCCTCCCTGCTCAGCCTCCTGAATAAGTGGGACTACAGACCTCCAACACTATGACTGACTAATTTTTGTATTTTTGTGGAGGAGCCTTACCATGTTGGCCAAGCTGGTCTCAAACTCCTGGGCTCAAGTAATCCTCCCACCTTGGTCTTCCAAAGTGTTGTGATTATATGTGTGAGCCACAATGCCTGGCCTATTTCTGATATTTACATAAATATTATTTCTAATTTATATTATATTAACTTGAGAGCATCCGTTTTTCAATAAATAGTAATAGAAAAGAGTGACATCAACTTGCAAATTAAAGATTAAATGTAGAGAGAGATAATATGTATTGCTCTTCCCTGTCCAAATTTTAGGTGGTAAAGTTTTTTATTTGATGATTAAAATGGAGATAAGACTTGATTTTATAGTTTCCATAATGTAAAAATTTTATTTTTCAAATATCTACTTTTTCACAAGTAATGAACCTTTTAAGATGATGATCAGAAAGTATTACTAAAGTATTACTAAAATAATTTAATGGCACAGAAATACAATAATCCTTAATAAGTTTAAAATAGCCACTTTCTCATGTAAGATAGCGTATATCAGTGTGGTGGACTTAATACAAATACACAGAATAATATAATCATAATAATGAATTCCAATCCACTATTATTTAGCATGGAATTGGAATAAAATGCTTGCCAGGTAACTCTATTTTCCCCTCAGCATAAATTCATGCATCACAATGTCATGATATTTATATTGCAATTTTGCCTACACTTTGTGCAAAGCAAGATTTTACATGATATCAATCCATCAAGATTCAATATCATTATGTAATGTCAGCTTAAAGTTCCTGAACATAATTTTAAAACTATACACTCCCTCTGAGCAGTAGTACAAAACAGAGAAAATCTCAAATGGCATGTAAGCTATTGATTGATATTACAATAAAGAAAACAAGGCTTTCTTTATTGGTATATAAAATATCAATGAATAGAATTGCGGAGCGGAATTGTGTCAAAGTAACAGGTAGCTATACATTTGCTAAAAGTAATATATTTGCGGAAAACGTAATACAGTTTTTAAAACTGTTGTAAGATATATCTCACCATTACTGCAACAAGCACCCATGACAAAAATTGTCTTACTCTCCAGACAGAAGAGAAAGGTCAATTCCAGACCACAGGACTTCCATGTTATAAGCAAAAGGAAATTAAATTTGTTACAAAAGGAAAATATTTTAAATAAAATGATGATTAAAATAATGAAAAGAAAACATTCTGCTTTTATATAGTAACTATATTTCCCCAAATAATTAAATTGATAAATGCTTCTGAAAGCTATTTACCTGGTTTTAAGGACTGCACAGGTAGAACAATGACAGATCATCACACGATTGCAGAATGAGGCAAAATGTGTCCAAATCCTTTGCTATTTCTAATGATTTGATGCTTTCCAGGACTTGGACATAGGCATTAGCTAGTAAACCTAAGGATTTGTGTATAAAAATATTGAATTAAAGAACTGTATTCATATTATTAAGAATAAGCTATAATTACAAAAAACTTTAACAATATATTTTGGCATAAAACGAATGATCTATTTTGCAGACGAAACAACAAACAAGGGAGAAATTTTTTTATTCTTAATTTTATTTCATTATTATGTTAAAGTTTTTCCTTAGACTTTGTTTTACAGTAATCTAATGAATGAGTTTAGTCATCTTCTCAAGTAACACAAACATGAGCTTGGTATGATGGTTCATGCCTGCAATCCCAGCAATTTGGTAGACTGAGGCAGGAGAATCACTTAAACCCAGGCGCCCAGGAGTTGAAGACCAGCCTGGACAACATAGCAAGAACCCTTCTCTTAAAACAAACAAACTGAAAAACACATGAAGCCAAATCACTTTGAAGTTAAATACTGTATTATGTAAACCATTATTTTTAAACAAAACTTAACTTTGAAAAAACTGAGCCGGGCGCGGTGGCTCAAGCCTGTAATCCCAGCACTTTGGGAGGCCGAGACAGGCGGATCACGAGGTCAGGAGATCGAGACCATCCTGGCTAACACAGTGAAACCCCGTCTCTACTAAAAGATACAAAAAACTAGCGGGGCGAGGTGGCGGCGCCTGTAGTCACAGCTACTCGAGAGGCTGAGGCAGGAGAATGGCGTGAACCCGGGAGGCGGAGCTTGCAGTGAGTTGAGATCCGGCCACTGCACTCCAGCCCGGGCGACAGAGCGAGACTCCGTCTCAAAAAAAAAAAAAAAAAAAAAAAAAAAAAGAGAAGAAAAAACTGAGATTGTTCTGTGGTGGTTGTCTACTCAAAGGCAGATAGGTGGGGCTACTGACTATTATCTCTTAATGCTCTTTATACAAACAGAATAACCTTCCTTGCTTTCCCTGAGAAATAAAAGTAAACAATTCAGTTAGACAATGACTGTCATTAACATAAGTATATCTGTATCATATGTGGAAATTTCTGATGCAACCTTGAAGATGTTACAAGCTTAACGAAGAGGTTAAACGGTGGATCTAATGACTCAAAAATCAAATGAAATGATGTCAGAATGCCCTGAAATATGATCCACTGCATTGGGCTCAAATGTTTCTTCACAGTCCCTACCTGAGATTCCAATCAAATGACAATTTCTAGGGAAAACATCCATCTGATTGTCTTCGGTTTTTTAATGCTTAGTTTAGTGTCTATAGTTGCACTTGCTTGTTTCTGACAGTGGTGCAGCCAATGCAGCCAAATGCATACAAAAAAGGGGCAGAAGAAACAAGAAGCAGACGATGTGTGAGAAGAAATGGTTTTAGACAGCCTGAATTCAATTCTGAATTCAGAAACTCCGAATACACTAAAAATACTTCTGTCTAGATCTGGATATGGCACTCAGAAAGATTGGCAAGCAAGGGATTAGAATGGAAGAGATAATGAGAAGAATTATGGCAATGCTATTTTGACTATAAATTCTCATTAATTGACACAGTTACCAACATTCCACTACTGTGTCCTACGTGGTATGTTTTAATGGATGTTTTCCAGTAGTTCGTTCTGACTCCAGGAAAATCAAATAGATAGTAAAATGTTGCTTCTGTGCTCTCCCTTTCTGCTTCCCAAGGGAGAATATAATGTTGAATGATGTGGAACTGATCTTCACCCTGCAGGTGAGTCCGCTGGAGTGATTATAAATTCCATTTATAATATTCAAACTGCTAGAGGAGTTTTATAGATTATGGTTGTGGATAGAATTTACTGTCCAGAGAATGTTCCCTTTAATTTAGTGACCCAACTGGCCTCTAATTTATTTCTTGAAGCCTCTACCAGAATAAAATCTTTTTTTTTTTCTTAAACAAAAGAACTTGTGGGTGTTTTTCTTATTACATTTAAAATATTTGATTCAAAGGTCAGTGTTTTTATAGATATGGTATTACAGTAGAATTATTTAGCTTGTCACAAAGTGCATTTAAAGCAAATGATTAAGAGAAATCGTTATACGCTTACAGGTCTTTGCTGACATACCATTAATTGTATGCCAAATTTAATTTATTCTTTACGCTATTTTTCAAGACTATCAATATTAAACCTCAAGTATGTCTTTTTCACCAAGAAAATATTAGAAGTCATTTGTTTTGTGGACTCTGTGTATCACTGAGGGAGATATTTTACTGCCTTCCAAATTCTTCCTTAAAGAAAAGGTACTTTGGTACAACTTAGAGATTCTCACAATATCCTGTCACTGTCAGCCTATAAACCAACCATCAACCACCTTGAGGCACAGAAATGGACTTAAACTAAACCCAGTCAGGAGGCACTTATGTTGACATATCTTTGTCCATAGACTGGAGTAACAATTTAGAAAGTAAATAAATGGAGTATAGGCTTAGTTTCTATACCCCAGTGGGAAGAATTTTAGATAAATTCAGACCTTTCCTTATAAAAAGTTCTACTCCGTATGCCTTATTGGAAACTTTAGTGGTCTTGAAGTGTTTTCCACTAAAGAAGTGAAATGGTGCTGAGAAGAGTATTGGTTAGTTAAAATTAATCCCTACGTTTGATCCAACTGAGAATTCGAAAGACATAAGAATTTCAAGTTTTCAATACTTCAGCATAAAGTATCAGAATCATAGTAACTCTGACTTACTTTGAATTATTTATCATAAACTCTTACTGATCAGGATTTGATCAAATTATTCCCTTAAGCACTTACAAAGCCCAAAAGCTTTCCTACCTCAATTATACCACTTGATATTAAGACGTAGTCAACTAGGACATTAATTTTTTCAAAATGTAATTTTTAAAATTTAGGAGCTATGAGAGCAAACAGAATATTACCCAGTGGCAATAATAAATATTTCTATCCTAATTTTTTAAGAATCGGAGTTACAACAAAAAGAAAAGAGGTTCTACCATCTAATAGTAGCACAGCTACAAATTAATATATTGGTCAAAATGAAATTGACACTAGGCATTTTCTAAATTATGACTTTTAACAAATACTCTTTTCAGATTTAAAGTCATCTTTTTCTCTCTTAAGAATTATAGTTTTTCTGATAAATCAGTCAATGACTGAGATATTGATATTTTAAATTCCTATTTAAAAGGTAGTTGGATTGTTCTCTGAAACTGGGCCTTACCTTCAAAGGGGTATTCAAAAATTCTCTCTCTCCCATGATAGTTTTAGGAAGTTCTAAGCCTTACCTATTAAACATTGTTGTCTATTGCACCACAGCTTCTATCTCTGAATATTTTTTAAGCCATACATCTTAGGTTAATGACTTACTCTAGTTCACTTCCTAGGAGACTAGAAAAAGAGTTTTATTTTATTTAATATATAAGAAGGAAATCCAAATTTTTGGAGTCTTTTTTGTAGCTTCAAAGTCTTTCTGCAGATACTATTTTCTTTAGTTTTTGGTATGAGACTTTAAAAATAAATACTTTTTATAAAAGACATCATTGTGGATATTAAGAAATCAAAGGTATGAATTCTATTATCAAGAGGGAGTATAAAATGTACATAAAAAAAACCACTAGAAATACAACCTACTGGACGGGCACGGCGGCTCATGCCTGTAATCCCAGCACTTTGGGAGGCTGAGGCGGGCAGATCACAAGGTCAGGAGTTCGAGACTAACCTGGCCAACATGGTGAAACCACATCTCTACTAAAAATACAAAAAAATATATAGCTGGGTGTGGTGGTGCGTGCCTGTAATCTCAGCTACTCGGGGGGCTGAAGCAGGAGAATCGATTGAACCCAGGAGGCAGAGGTTGCAGTGAGGCAAGATTAGACCATTACAATCCAGCCAGGGCAACAGAGCCAGACTCAGTCTCGGGGAAAGAAAGAAAGAAAGAAAGAAAGAAAGAAAGAAAGAAAGAAAGAAAGAAAGAAAGAAAGAAAGAAAGAAAGAAAGAAAGAAAGAAAGAAAGAAAGAAAGAAAGAAAGAAAGAAAGAAAGAAAGAGAGAAAGAGAGAAAGAGAGCAAGAAAGAAGGGAGGGAAGGGAAGGGAAGGGAAGGGAAGGGGAGGGGAGGGGAGGGGAGGGGAGGGGAGGGGAGGGGAGGGGAGGGGAGGGAAGGGAAAGGGAGGGGAGGGGAGGGGAGGGGAGGGGAGGGAACGGAAGGGGAGGGGAGGGGAGGGAAGGGAAGGGAAGGGAAGGGAAAAGAAAAGAAAGGGAAGGAGGGAGGGAGGGAGGGAGGGAGGGAGGAAGGAAGGAAGGAAGGAAGGAAGGAAGGAAGGAAGGAAGGAAGGAAGGAAGGAAGGAAGGAAGGAAGACAATTTACTATTCTAAACACTTAGAAAGCACTTTACATTTTTGTAAATGTAAAATGTGTTTTCTAAACACGTGGAAAACATTTTACATACTACAACTTCAGAAAGATAAGCATGACAACTTCAGAATAACTAAAAAATTCTGAAGTTCACTTCATTTATTCTGCCCCTGGAAGAAGTCAGTTAGTCTGTAAGAAGTGTTGTTACCTAATAAGTTATTATAGTATCAGCATTATTTAATAAGCGAGATATTCTAAAACTCCCTGATAGAGTACAAAAATATAGTTAGATAGAATGAATAAGATTTAGAATGTGATTGCACAAACCCGGAGTGGGGGCTCACACCTCTAATCCCAGCACTTTGGAAGGCCAAGGTGGGAGGATCACTTGAGCCTATGAGTTTGAGACCAGCCTGGGCAATATGGTGAGACCTTGTCTCTACAAAAAATATACATAAATAGCTGGGCATAGTGGTGGATGTCTATAGTCCCAGCTACTTGGGAGACTGAGGTAGGAGGATTGCTTGAGCTCGGAAGTCGAGGCTGCAATGAACTGAGATCACGCCAATGCACTCCAGCCTGGGAAACAGAGTGAGATCCTGTCTCAAACAAACAACAAAAAAGATAGCACAAAAGGGTGATTACAGTCAACAACAATTTATTTTACATTTTAAAAATACTGGAAGAATATAACTGGAATGTTTGTGACACACACACAAAAAATGATAAATGCTTGAAGTGACGGACACCCCATTTACCCTGAAGTGCTTATTACACATTGTATGTGTGTAACAACGTATCTCACGTGCCGCATAAAATATACATGTATATACTTATAAAATTTTTAAAGAAATAAATGTGTTTAAATTATGTTTTTATCAACTGTATCTAATAAACACGATTAAAAAACAAAAAAACTCCCTAAGCCTATGAACTGCAATGAACCCCAATTCTCCTACAAATGTAAGTCTGCCTGCAAAGTGTTACTAAATCATTACAAAAGATTTATTTCCAGTAACATCCCAAACTAAATTCAATGTCTATTGACTCATACGTTTCCTCTTCTTGTTACTAATCTTAAGACTCAACACTGTCGTCTAATAGGTGGCTGAGGCTGAAAATCTGACAGATAAATCCTGGGCTTCATTTTTTGCATCCCTCCAGTCTCATAAAATCAGTCACATTATCATGTTTCCACTTCTTGGCCACTTCATCTCCATGCCCACTGTCATTTTTTAATTCAGCTCTTCATGACTTTTCATCATAATTATGAAATGGTATGTAACATGTCCTTCTGATTCTGAGCATGCCCTCGTCTAATGTACTTCCAAAAGTGTTTTCTGAGAACAGACATTTCATCATGTTATTCCCAGAGTTTGATGCTTTTTGAGACTTTCAGGAACACATAGCTTTCAGAAAGAGTTCATTTGACAAGTATTTGTTGGTACCTGCTATATTTCGTAAAATGTATTTAGTAAAATAGAAAACCCATGCATATACATACCTGTAATAAAGATGTAAGTAAATGTATCTCATAGTATAAAGTCAGGAATTCCAGAAATTTAAAGAAGAGAGAAATTATTTTCTTCAGGAATTATTGTTATGCGGGAAAATCAATCTGGTGTAAGCATTGAAAATTTATGAAAAAGAAGATCATTCAGGAGAAAAACGTAGCAAGAATAAAGTTTTTTTAAAAAGACGTTTTGTGTTATTTATAAACAGTTCCTCAATCTTGGTTCACATTTTGAGGTTTTGGGTTCTTAAGTAAATTTTCATAGTTAATTGCATGGGTAATTGTGAGCCATGATAGATTTTGAACATTAAATTTTCATTGTCAGGGCTATGCTCAAAGAAATAATTTATACTTATTAACAGTACCAAGAGTGTTGAGAACTCTTAAAGTTCATTTAGAACAGTTTTGACATATGACATACTTCATATGTCACATAGTTATACAACACATGAAAATCTGGTGGTGAGAAAGTCAATAGGGGAAGGGAATACATCGTGTATAAATTTTCTGAAGATGGGGTTGGCCCTGGTTGTTCACACCTGTAATTCCAGCACTTTGGGAGGCCGAGATGGCTAGATCACTTGAGGCCAGGAGTTCGAGACCAGACTGGCCAACATGGTGAAACCACGTCTCCACTAAAAATACAAAAATTAGCCAGGCATGATGGCGCATGCCTGTCATGCTAGCAACTTGGGAGCCCGAGGTATGAAAATTGCTTGAACCTAGGAAGCACAGGTTGCAGTAATCCAAGGTCACGCCACTGCACTCCAGCCTGGGCAACAGAGTAAAACTATCTCAAAAAAACAAAAATTCTGAAGATGTTTGTGAAAACGAAGAATAGTGAAGATGTATACTTGAGGACTGAGACAGAAGTCAATTTTCATTCATAATAACAGGATGTTATATTTATAAAATAAATATTGTGTTAATCGTGTTTCTATTACCCACATTGTGGTGTCACTGCAATAAAAAGTATTGCCTTCATCCCTTACTTCAGGAAACAGAAGTCTGGAGAAATGAAGTAATTTTTCCCAGGGTCATGTAGAAAATAAAGGAGTAAAATATGAGTTTTAATTAACATATTTCCAATAAAAATTTAGTGTTTTATTCATAAAAAGGTATGCAGAGATCTATATTGAAAATGTAGACTCTAAACATAACCAAGGCTCATTGCCTTTCCTAACAAAGCAAATCATACTCTCTAGTATCAATTATGAGACTATGTAATGAAGATTCAAAGTACAATAAGTAAATAGAAATGACAAGTGGAATCAACTTTAACTGGTTTGACTACACAGGTAGAATACTACACTGAGGAATGGGTTTCCCCTGGCAATTAGAGAAGAGTTGATTTAAGACATAGGAAACAGTAATACAAAGGAAGGTGAGAAAAGGGAAATGTGAAAATATGTCCAGGGAAAGTGAGCATGCCTTATGATAAAAGCATAAATATTTACAGACTAATGAAATACAGAGAAAAACTAAACAGTACTCCTTAGTTTACACTCTTTTTTTTAAATTATTTTTTATTATTATACTTTAAGTTCTAGGGTACATGTGCATAACGTACAGGTTTGTTACATATGTATACTTGTGCCATGTTGCTGTGCTGCACCCATCAACTCGTCAGCACCCATCAACTCGTCATTTACATCAGGTATAACTCCCAATGCAATCCTTCCCCCCTCCCCCCTCCCCATGATAGGAAGGGATGTAAAGGACCTCTTCAAGGAGAACTACAAACCACTGCTCAGTGAAATAAAAGAGGACACAAACAAATGGAAGAACATACCATGCTCATGGATAGGAAGAATCAATATCGTGAAAATGGCCATACTGCCCAAGGTAATTTATAGATTCAATGCCATCCCTATCAAGCTACCAACGAGTTTCTTCACAGAATTGGAAAAAACTGCTTTAAAGTTCATATGGAACCAAAAAAGAGCCCGCATCTCCAAGGCAATCCTAAGTCAAAAGAACAAAGCTGGAGGCATCACGCTACCTGACTTCAAACTATGCTACAAGGCTACAGTAACCAAAACAGCATGGTACTGGTACCAAAACAGATATATAGACCAATGGAACAGAACAGAGTCCTCAGAAATAATACCACACATCTACAGCCATCTGATCTTTGACAAACCTGAGAGAAACAAGAAATGGGGAAAGGATTCCCTATTTAATAAATGGTGCTGGGAAAATTGGCTAGCCATAAGTAGAAAGCTGAAACTGGATCCTTTCCTTACTCCTTATACAAAAATTAATTCAAGATGGATTAGAGACTTAAATGTTAGACCTAATACCATAAAAACCCTAGAGGAAAACCTAGGTAGTACCATTCAGGACATACGCATGGGCAAAGACTTCATGTCTAAAACACCAAAAGCAACGGCAGCAAAAGCCAAAATTGACAAATGGGATCTCATTAAACTAAAAAGCTTCTGCACAGCAAAAGAAACTACCATCAGAGTGAACAGGCAACCTACAGAATGGGAGAAAATTTTGGCAACTACTCATCTGACAAAGGGCTAATATCCAGAACCTACAAAGAACTCAAACAAATTTACAAGAAAAAAACAAACCACCCCATCAAAAAGTGGGCAAAGGATATGAACAGACATTTCTCAAAAGAAGACATTCATACAGCCAACAGACACATGAAAAAATGCTCATCATCACTGGCCATCAGAGAAATGCAAATGAAAACCACAATGAGATACCATCTCACACCAGTTAGAGTGGCGATCATTAAAAAGTCAGGAAACAACAGGTGCTGGAGAGGATGTGGAGAAATAGGAACACTTTTACACTGTTGGTGGGATTGTAAACTAGTTCAATCATTATGGAAAACAGTATGGCGATTCCTCAAGGATCTAGAACTAGATGTACCATATGACCCAGCCATCCCATTACTGGGTATATACCCAAAGGATTATAAATCATGCTGCTATAAAGACACATGCACACGTATGTTTATTGCGGCACTATTCACAATAGCAAAGACTTGGAATCAACCCAAATGTCCATCAGTGACAGATTGGATTAAGAAAATGTGGCACATATACACCATGGAATACTATGCAGCCATCAAAAAGGATGAGTTTGTGTCCTTTGTAGGGACATGGATGCAGCTGGAAACCATCATTCTTAGCAAACTATCACAAGAACAGAAAACCAAACACCGCATGTTCTCACTCATAGGTGGGAACTGAACAATGAGATCACTTGGACTCGGGAAGGGGAACATCATAGTTTACACTCTTTAGTGGTACTATAGTTTCAATTTCATTACATTGTAATGATGAAGGCTTTCAATATTTTTGTGTTAGTGTTTGCATGATCAGAAATGTGGATTAGCATGGTGATTGTGTATGGGCAGTAGAAATTGATTATGGGGATATTATTTTGAGTATATTTGAGTGTGAAAGCTTTAGGACCTTACTGTATTTATTTCCTAGGAAACAAGGATAGGTCTAAGAACACAGACTATAGAGGTTATACTTAGAACAGCAAAATTTGTACAATATTCTCAGTACTTCCTCCAAAAATATTAAAGATTTCATAGAATATATTTTTTAAATCATGTATTTATTTTCCCCTAATATATACTTTGATTTCAGAAGTTTAGTCCTTGTCTCAAAATGCTAATTTGACACTTGGAGGAAATACGGACAACGGCAAGCGTATTTTAAGACCTAGAATTTCACTAACGATATGTGAAAAATTATATAGAAATTTACATGACATGCAGAATTAAGACTAATGTTCTTAAGTCTAGAGAGGCCAATGCTAGAGAAGGATTAAAAGTATAGCTAGGTTGCCTTAGAAAATAGTTGGAAATTAGGAGATAGCAGGTGAAAATAGAGAGACTGAGTAAATGACAGATGTTGAGATGGTAGACATTAGAGGTCTTCAAACTTCTAATTTCCAATAAAACGTTTTCTGAAAATAGTGATCATAAGGAAACACTGTAAGGAAGTATAAATATTTAACTGAAGGTTATCCAGCTATAATAACCATAGAATGCTCCCAATTCTGCCTTTTGAAGTACCACTAATGCTCACCTCTATGCCACCAGTCAGCAAATGTTTTTTTCAAGTTGATCTCCTAAGCAGATAGCATGCTACTCCATATCTCCTCCTTCTAAGCTACTCTCTTCTATTATAGCAACAATTTTTCTATGCCATAATGGCTTACTCCTAGCGCTCCTTTTCATTCTTCTCTAGCATTTGCTTCTCTAGACTTAAGAACATTAGTCAGGTAATTTACCTGCATGTCAGGTAAATTTCTATATAATTTTTCACATATCATTAGTGAAACTCTAGGTCTTAAAATACCCTTGCCGTTGTCCATATTTCCCCCAAGTGTCAAATTAGCATTTTGAGGCAAGGACTAAACTTCTGAAATCAAAGTATGTATTAGGGTAAAATAAATACATGATTTAAAAAATATATTCTATGAAATCTTGAATATTTTCGGAGGCAGTACTGAGAAAATTGTACAAATTTCATCAAACTTGTGATATATTAGGTTTTGTTTTTTTCAGATTAGGTTGGATTATAAATCTAATATGAAAATGTGAAATACAAATCTAAAACGTGTAACAAAAGTTGGTGGTGTTTCTTAAAAATTAATTTGCCTTAAGATGGCAGTATTGTTCTTCCTAAGATTTAGAAAAGTTTTAGAAAAGCCTTCATGAGGAAAGCATCGGCTTTCTAAACATTCTTTTACTCTCACATCGACACAAAAACCCAAGCTTATCAAAGAATTGGGTGGATGTAATATACATACAGATTAAACTAAAACTCTATACAAACAGTGATAATGGGTAAAAACACAAGCGGTACAAATCTGATTGACATGTTGGTTAATTAAAAGAAACAAGGAGAAAAGGTTTGGGATCACAGAGGGGATTACACACAGTGACAAGGCTTCCAAATTATTTTATTTCAGTGAGGAAGAAAAAAATCAATAAGTAAAATTAAAAATAAATAAGCAAACAAACAAAATCCTCCAGGAAGATATTGCATGTTAATAAATTGAGTAAAAGCCTCAGTTTATAAAGAAAATATTTCAGGTAGAAGCAAGATAATAATATTAAAAACAGGATGTAAAATTGTGCAAAAGGGTAGAGAGTCTTGCTTATCAGTCACTGGGGAGTACTTTTCACATAAGTTTCATTAACATTCAGCATAGTTGACCTGTGTTTGGTCAAAATCCTTACAAATCTTTACAGCCTGATTAATTTGAAATGGAAAATATAGCAACCTTTATGTTCCTCAGTTTCTGAGTTATTCAACAGAACCTAAAAGAAGCATTTTCAACATGCAAGTCAAAGTCCTAAACACCATAGGGGCTAAAAATGATAATGACCTTACGGTCTCACCATAGGTCACATTCATAAAATAATTAAAGCAGGTAAAAAAAAAAAATGTTAAGAGAGTCATACAAAAAAAGTGTTTTCAGGACTACATGCCAGGTTAATAGAGTTATACATTGTGTATAATGTATTGCATCAGCATAATTGTTTATTTTATCAAGCAATTGTAATCTTATCTGCAGCCTAAGCCACCAGAATATCTTGTGATCTGTATTAGCAATTTAGTATTTTATTGCCTTATGAGTCAAATGTAATTTCCTCAGCTTAATGCTGTTTGTCCTACAAATCTCAGACCCTTCCACTTCACTCAACTGCCTTTTTAATTAAGCATAGACAAAAACCAAAATATATAGCTTGCATTTTAACAAAAAATTATAAGCCCCAAATACATTTATCTATCATACTCATTTAAGGACATTTTCTTCTTAAGATTAACTTTTATGTAATTTTTAAATCAGATTGTGTAGCATTGGTAAAATATAATTTACAGAATAATCCCATGTGCTTTAGGACAATTATCCAGGCACCAAATTATCATGATTAACATACATACTCACTTAACATAAAAAGCAGCAGTATGCAGAACAAATGAATATAATCTTAACAAGGAAAGAAAGGTAACCAAATAATTATAATCATAAATTCAAATACAAGAAGCAAAACTTGAGGTAATAAGAATTACATTACATTACATAAATTAAAATAATTTTTTTTTGTTTAAAATTTGATAAAATGGGGATACATTCACAGAATATGAGATTTTACCTGGAAATTAGATATTTTGTTGGTCAAAATTTCAACTCATATGTCTTTAGTGTACTCTCTGGGAATTTGTTTTGGTATCTCCAGTAACAGTGACTCCACTGCATTGACAGGGAATGGCTTCCCACATCATGGGCTGCCTCTAATTCTAAGCATGTTTGCTTTAATTTCAAATTGCGAAATGATTCAGTGAAATGTTTATACCTGTCTTTGTGCTCAGCTCCTCAGAGCTTTTTGAATGCAAACCCATTATGGCTGACAATGACTGCCTGTGTCTTTTCTCATGTCATCCACAAGATATTTTTCATTTTGTTTTGTTCTGGGAATTTCATATATTTTCCTTCCACGAATGGTAGCATAATTCCATAATTTTCCATTCCCTTAAAAAATGTTATTGAAACTTGGAAATAAGTCCAAAGGTGGGTGATGTATCCCATATTTCATTACCATATCAGGGCAAAGACCCACATACGTATTTTCTACAGAAAGGTATTTAGTTTATCTCGTTGTTTTCTACTACGGGTCTCTGAGTTAGTCATGTCACTTGTTAACTGTTGTTTTCAGCCTGACAGAGATGCATATAATGTTTGTCCAGTTGAACCAATAATACTGATGCTTTATGGTATGTGGGACATTATCCGGTTTGCAATCTGACCCAGCAATTTTAGTCCTGAGTTTCCTCATTGAATAATGTGTTAAAATCTTTAGCATATGTTCATTTTATATGTGTCTAGGAATAATGATTTTACCATTTTGAAAATTACGTGTTGCCATTTTATGTACCTGTATCTATAACCAACCTGGCAGCTGTCTTTTCCTGGTTGCGTCAGTGTTCTATAGTCTATAGTAGACTGTTTTGAATCCATTGATGGGAGACATCAGTTTCCAATGCAATTACAAATAGAAAATGTACTCTTGTTCATAGAGCACAATTTGTTGAACACTATCAAACTTTCTGATATCCATAATAGGCTTGGTGTACTACTTTTTATTGCTGCATTACTATTTATTCAATGGCCAATAGCATATGAATTACACAGGGTCATAAATGTTCTTAAATTATAATTCGAGGGTGGTTTATATTATCCTATTTCCAATAAAATATATTGATGATATATTCATAAAGTATAATCCTACACTTGGAAGAGAATATAAATACATACCTTAGCAAGCAATCATTTGACATCGTGTTTTACCAATTATATCAGATCCAAATTAATTAACATAACTTTTGAGAGACCTCCAATATCAATGTAAATCACATCCTGTTTTGTCTTTTTTAATGAATGCATTCCTTGTTCATTTGATAATTGCAGATTTGAAACCTCTTGTCGACATGGAAATAGCATCAGCACTAGTGCTTTATACAGTTACATAGCAACACTTTCCTAATTTATATAAAGTTAGTTCCCTAAAACATTTCTGAGAAATAATGTTAAAACTTAATTGAAAGTTAAAATTAAGTGAATTTTACTTACAAAAAAATATAGAATTTGGTTATTGATGTGCATCAATTTGCTGATAATGTCATAATTCAAGAAGAATTAATCTATCAAATGTGCAGCAAATCAAATATACAAAAAAATGTGTGTGTGTGTGTGTGCGTGTGTGTGTGCATGGGTGTGTGTCTTGACTGCAATATCACACAACTGAGTTCCAAAAAACTATAGTCATGGCATTTGCTGTTAGGTGGGACATACTTTGTTGCTGGAGTATAGATTATCATCATGACTGGCTCAACACTATGTTATGCCCACATCCACATGTCTATAGTGCCTTATAGGCCAACTTGCTTTTCTTCATTCTCAAACTATATTTCTACATTTATTAAATATAATATTTTGTCCTTCTTTATTCTATATAAACATTATCACTGCTTTCTTAGTATATTGCCATACCCATAATCCTCTAATACTTAACCTAATACTAATAATACATATGAAAATTGATGATAACCTATGTCCAATGATACAATTTCATAAATATATATACTCTGAGTTCTAAAATAAACTGGTCTTCTCCATTGAGTTATTCAGTGCTGTTTACCTTTAATTGTGAATAAAATTATTGCTGCTAAATATCAGTATGAAAGTTGTACAGAAGTTATTATTGAGTCATTTGTGTTCTCTCTGAATTTCTCTCCATTGTCATAAATTTATATTATATCAAGACTATTTAAAAAAGTCCTATTGCCAAGTGCCTTTATTCTGGTAACACTTGAAACAAAAACCAAAAATTGTTGCTTCTTTTTTGTTTTATCCCAGATACATTTTTTTGTGTTAGGCATTCATCAAACATGATGAAGAACATTATGAAAATAAAGAACATCACATTTGGTCAAGAAGCACTTACTGGTACGATAAGTGATACAGTGATGAAAGAGACAAGTACCCTTCAGTCATAGAGCATAAAACTCAACAGTAAACATTAAATAGATTACTAAAGTGTAATGCAATTTATGAATGAGAGGTGACAGATAATTATGGAGGTTTATAGTAAAAAGAATTCACCCACTCTTGGGGTCTCATGACAATTAAATTTAAATTTTAAGGTATATTTTTTCACTACTGTTTTAATGCACTAAAGGACTAGATATTATTTCTAGTCCTTCCAGAGATGCTGGAAATATATCCAGAGATGCTGGAAATCAGAACACCAATGAAACATATAACTTGAAATTTGTTTTAGTTGTAGTTTTGAAAACTCCATTTTTAATTGGAGATTTCTTGAATTTAAACCAGTTTATAATGTATAGTACTGTATAAAGTGCACCTGGAAAGGAATTCCACTATTTCACCAATAAAATTAATTTATAATATTTGAAAAAAAATTCTTAATGTTTGGCAAAATCTCTTCATGGTCTTGTGTTTTTCTATGAAGAGGTACACAACATCTTTTTTACTCCATTTTTTCAACTATTTACAATCATCGATTAGCAACATTATTTCATTGGAATTGAAATATAGTATTATAATAATTATATCATTCATTTATATTCAGAACAGTTTATATGAAAAGAAAATGAGACTCACAAATATTTAAATACACTGAGATAAAGTTCATAAAAATTCATGAAAGAAAGCCAAGATATATGATTAAGACTTTTTCTTTCAAGTTTTTCAAATTATTGTTACCCAGTTAACCATTTAATAAAAGCAATCACTAATCACTGTGAACTCACAGATTTAAACACACTCAAATATATTAAACCATTTTAGTTACTATTCTAACCAATACTCAAATCGTTTTACCTTTGGATATTAGGAGTCTCTCAAAGTTGATAGAGACCAAGTTTTTAAACTCCATTTTTGGCCAGTTTTTATCATATTTGTTTGTTTGTTTATTTGTTTCAGACAGAGTTTCACTCTGTTGCCCAGGCTGGAGTGCAGTGGTGTGATCTTGGCTCACTGCAACCTCTGCTTCCCAGGTTCAAATGTTTCTCCTGCCTCAGCCTCCTGAGTATCTGGAATTACAGGTGTGCACCATCATTCCCAGCTAACTTTTTGTATTTTTAGTAGAGAGAAGGTCTTACCATGTTGGCCAGCCTGATCTTGAACTCCTGACCTCAGGTGATCTGCCCACCTCGGCCTCCCAAAGTGCCGGGATTACAGGTGAGCCACTGTGCCCAGCCCAGTTTTTATCAAATTTTTATGCACCAGCATGTCATTATCATACTGCAGCCAGTTAGCTCATTACAAAGACTTTGTGTCAATTCCACCTGCAATTAATGTGTTTAAAGTGTGTTTAATACGTTTTGGTTTCCTCTTCATTGATGTTCTGGGTCCAAGCTTCTGAGAGTGTGGTCTCTCTGGTTTACCTATCTATTAGTGTATTTCTTTGTTAATTTGTGCTGCTGCGACAAAATATCTGAGACTGGGTGATGTATAATAAACAGATTTTTTTTCCTTCAGATTTCTGGAGGCTGAGAAGACAAGATCAAATGCCAGCATTTGATCTGGTGAGGGCCTTCTTACTGTGCACAGAAGGTAGAAGGAAAAGCTAGTTGAAGGCTGCATGAAGCCTCTTGTATGAGGCCCTTAACTGCATTAATGAGGAAGGAACCCTCGTGAATTAATCACCCCTAGGCTCCACGTCTTAATACCATCAAACCAGCAACATCTGAATTTTAGAGGGATTTAAATTTGAGCATGAAGTTTGAAGGGGACAAACACATTCAAACCATAGCAAGAGCTGTCAGAATCAGCATAAACCTAGCGCTTTAAAATGGGCACTGAAGCTAGTCAAGCTAGTCTGCCTAGACACATGTGCAATTTACAAACTTGAGAATCTGATGAAATTATTTAAACTCTGTGCCTTGACTAACTCATTTAGAAAACAAACAAGATCATGATACCAGTCTAAAGAAATTTTGCTGAAGATTAAATAAATTAATATATGCAAAATATTCTGAAGAGTGCATATCACATATATCACATAGACTAGTTTTCTTTTGGCTTCTAATCCATCAAATTTTCCTGCCCATGTCCTCAGAGAAATTCCCTGATATATAAGGGAAATTACACAATCCTTTAAATCATGGCACTTAGGTCACACCTCTATACTTCTTGATAGCTGCAGGAAACAGACAAATTTCTAGGCAGACAGGGGTAGGTCCCTGGTGAAACCAGACCTTCAAGCCAAAGACAGCATGAAGTCTGAAAACTGGGCTGCTGGTTCCGGATAAATCCCTCTAGCAGAGTGAGAACTTCTATTCCTGTTTACTCACTGTTTCTCGATTGGTTCTTTCTGAATAATGCTTTCTTTCAAATCTAATGTTGCCTTTTCCAAGGCTACCTACAGCCCACAGCTCCTCATTTCAAACCTAACAAAAGCTCCAGACTCATGCCACACAGGAGACTACCCACTTTCAGGGCCCCTCTCAAACAGAGAGCTACATGCTCTCGGGTCCCCTCTCTGCTGAGTTTTCCTTCTGTTACTCAATAACACACTTCTCCAGCTTGCTTAATCTCCAGTATCCACATATCTCATTCCTCTTGGATGTGGGGCAAGAATCTGGAACCAGCTGAGTAGGTGCGAAAGGAGCTACAACACTGTAACCCTCCCTCCGGATCACTGAGCAATGCAGGAGAAAAAGCCGCTGGGCAACGCATGCCCCGTTCGTCGAGCTGTGGTCAGCAGGAACAAGCTGTAACATGAACAAGCAGTAACACTCCCCCATGTTCGCCATGCTGCAGGCAGCGGGGAGGAGCATGAGCTGTAACATGAATGAACTGTAATACGCCCTCTAATTCAACACTGTGGGTGGCGGGAAGGAGGGAGAACTGTAATAGTACTTGAGGGCTAAGACCTCGGGACTCCCCAGGCAAGAGCTACAACACCCCTTGGGGCTCCACGGTTGCTGGCATCTCCAAGTTTTCAGATGCCATCACGTTCCCCTTGTCTAGATGCCGGCACCCAAGGCAGATGCAGGTCACAGCATGCCCGGCCAGGTATGGGCTGAGTTCAGAGCCATAATGGCTGCAGAATCCAGGGTGGTAGCACCAGCCGAGTGCCGCCCACTGGGTTGAGTGGGCAGAGCGTATCCAGCCGCAAGCCCAGAGCCGAGCCAAGCCCAGACAGAGACACCGCTGGCCAAGAAGATTTCTGCCTAGCAAAGAGGCACCAAAAGTATCCCGTGTCATTGTTATTTGTTTTTTAAAAAAAAAAATCATTCTTGTGCAGGGAACTAAAATATAGTGATGCCGACCTTAGCAAAATTAGGCCTCAGTAAAGAATTTTTGAAAACTAGGAGATAGTCACACATTTTTTTTTTTATCTGAGAAATAATGTGTTGTATTGATTAAGCATTAGTTCAGCTAAAATAATTCAGAAAATGTAGTGGTTAGCAAATCAGCGCATGTTATATGTATTGTGAGAATGTCTTATTAATGCATCAATAAGTTTAAATTGTTCAGCTGAACAGGAATTGAATAGTTCCTATGGATCTTTAGTGATATATAGTTCAAATCCATGTGACATATGTAAGATATGCTTTCACATGGTTTGTAAACAAAATTTTTTGAATGTTACATTATATTCCATCATCCCTCTCTGTTCAATTCTAATGTATTATTTAACGTTCTTCTGTAAAGTTTTTCCAAACACTAGTATTACAAATGAATACATTAATGAATGGTTTTTAATTAAATAACCTTGAATTTAAATGGACATTTTCCTTTTACTGAACTGTGTCATTTTATGTGTATTTTAGTACTGTAATTTAAATCAAACCATAGCTTCCAAGCATTGTTTCACCTGGAAATTTAACAAGTTATAGCATAAAACTACTGGAAACCCATTTCATTTTCATGGTAAGAGCTGGATACATTACTACATAGTTTTCAAATGATGTGCCATACTTTTAAATGCTTTTCAATCTTAGCTATTATATTTTCTTGCCTCTACAATTTAAACTGGTCGTGTGACTGATAACTGTCTTTCTTTTGATTATCTGGATTTAATTCTCAGTTGAATGTCTTAACTTTATGCATATCACTGGAAACATCTAAGATTTTTACAGTTTATTATAGTATGTCATTATATTCTCCACCATCAAATAATCTTAACTCCTTCATCATATAGATGGTACAGGTTTGTATACTAATTTCCTATAGGCAGTGAGTATAGCAATTTTTTCCGGAAATCCTGTGTGTGTGTGTGTGTGTGTGTGTGTGTGTGTGTGTGTGTTTTAAAAATCTAGTTGAAGCTGAAATATGAAAAAGCAATGTAGAGTCACATATTGGGTAGCTTAAAAAAATGACAGTAACTGTTATCCAAAGATTACCTAGTTTCTACCAATTTTACCCTAAACTCTAGTCACTAAAAAATACTCATTAAAAAATAATCACTATCACTTTGGTCAAAATTGCTTCTCAGAGCAATGTCCCACCTTTCAAATATTGAGTCCCTGCCTCTTTGTTAAAAAGTGATATAAACTATCTTTCCCAAATATAACTTGATCTCAACGTTTTACACTTTCCTGACAGAACACAAAGTTCGAATATTTTAAATGAGAAGTGTCTTAAATAGTAACCTCTTATTTAGAGTAAAGAGGTGGCTTATATACAATGTACATAAGAACAGAATGGTTTCTTACATATACTGCTCAGTACTAAATTATAGAAAAGTTGGTAAAATTGTATTTAAAGTGTTTCTTTGAAATTCACCATTTCTATAGCAGGAAGGTTGGAAAAACGATATGAACCGACACCATTATCTTGATATCTGTCAGGAAGTTGGCTATTGACATGAAAAAAAAAAAAAGACTGCTCTGTCTTTCCAAATAATAGAAAGCTCTTTACATTTTAAAATGAACGCCATTTACTAGAAAGCCTTTGAAAAGCATGTTTCTATGAGTTTTAAATACAAATCAGAAAGTAATCATTCCTACTGGTGATAGAAGCAGGAAGACATTTGTGCAACTACAGTTACTATTCTAGGGATCTTGCCACTGGGCCACCATTAAAATTGAGTTGGCTTTGATTATAAATGACAATTTTCCAGTATAAGCTTTGCAATTATTTTAATTGCACTGGATTTCAAAAAATTATAAAATGTTTCTGTACTGAATTCTTACATTTTAGATTTTATTACTCTAAGTAAGTGTTTAAAGATCAAAACATATGAAAATGAGAAAAATTACTAACAATATTCCTCATTTTAATGCTATGTTTTGATCTTCTAGAGAAAACAGTTTATTTTTCTGTTTAAAAGTTCAAAATGTATGGGGGAATGTGGAAAACCCAAGAATACATTAAACAACTCTAACTGTAAAGATTACAGGAATTGCTTTATTTTTTTAATTTTTTAAATTTTTTTATTGCTAAGAGCTCCTCTGGGTTCCCGCTCCTTAACCACAGACGATAACTTTACATACTATGAAGCCCCACCTTCCAGATGAGCAAGTTGTAGTGTATGAGATCTACTGTATCAGTTTGTATTCTAGCACGGAGGCCAAGGAGGAAGCCCAGGCTGTGCCTGGCGTGGGCCAAGAGAGCAGCTGCTGAACCTGGCAGCTGCCCTGCTCCTGTGGCTGCAGCCAGTCAGGAAGCTTCCAGGCATAGTGCTTCAATGAGGACGGAGACTTGCTTGGCTTTAGTGATGAGTAACTGACTATGACTCTGTCCAATGGGAAGGATGACATCTTCCATATCTACATTAAAGAAAAGGAGTGCAGAAGGAAACACTGCCTTTTTTGTGTTCAGGGGATAGTCTGAAACACAGTGCACCCCAACTGTGATCCGCGATGGTTGTTTAAAACAAAAACAAAATTCTAAGTCCCCACTCCCACCATCTGAATGGACCCCTCTTCTCAACCAGGGTATTCCAAAAAGTTAACCTGAAAAACTGGTTCAGGCTATGATGAGAACGGAGGGTTGGACATGCCACATTATACCCTCCTTCCTTTGGGAATTCAGGAAAAGTCCACCAAACATTTAACATCACCACAAATCTTAAGTCTAATAAGAAAAATTTACAGTCTATTTTCCCTGAAGCCTGCTGTCTGGAGGCTTCTTCTGTATGATAAAACTTTGGTTTCTATAACCCCTTATCATAACCCAGACATTCCTTTCTATTGATAATAACTCAACCAATTGGCAATCAGAACATTTTAAAATCTACCTATAACCTGGCAATCCCCGTTTCGAGTTGTCCTGTCAGAGGTGTTCGAACCAGAGCGACTCCACTTTGAGTGAGGGCTAGGAAAATGAGGCTGAGACTTGCTGGGCTGCATTCTCAGAAAGTTAGGCATTCCTAGCCTCTAGGTACTTAAGGTTAGGAACAAATTAATAAGTTTAATAAACAGACCCAGACTTGGGAGTGTCTAGATATCCCAGTATCTGTAGAACAAAGGCATTCCTAATTTTATTTTAAAGAAAATAATATCCATTCTTGCAAAATGTAGTAATTTAAAAAAGTAACCCTTTATCACAAACCCTTGTAACAGAGCACATTTCCCCGTATATACCAGGACTGCACCTAGGGTGGATACATTCCTCCTCTTACTTTCAGGAGCATCCTACTCTGTCTATGGAGTAGCTGTCCTTTCACCACTTTACTTTCTTAATAAACTTGCTTTTACTTGCATTGTGGACTAGCCCTGAATTCTTTCTTGCATGAGATCCAAGAACCCTCTTTGGGGTCTGAGTCAGGAGCCCTTTCCTATAGCATATTTCTGATGGCCACCAAGGGAGTATAGTACAGAAACCTTGACCCAACGGTTATGTTTGGGTAAGTGTTGGGGTCCTGTAACTTATTTCTGGTGGACCATGGAAGGGATGATACTGAAGAAACACCCCAGCCCAAAGGGAATAGACTGCAGCCCTGATTGGACGACTTTGGGAAAGTGATGAGGTACCCAGGTAAAGAACAGGATTGGGTTAGAGGCCCAACTTAAGGGAGTTAGAGCCTCTCCTAAGACAGAGTGGATTAGAGTACCCTCTTAATAAAAGGCAAGGATGCTTCACCGACTTTGAGTTAGAGGCCCGGCTTAGGAAGGTTAGAGTCCCTTCTAAGATTTAGGGAGCTAGAGGCCCCTCTCAGTAAAGTCCTTCTCAGCTAAGAATGGGTTAACCCCACAGGCTATGTTCTTTGTATTAATCAACCTTGTTCTCTTTGCTGCACGAATCAATTCCTTTTTTTTTTTTTTATTTATTATTATTATACTTTAAGTTGTAGGGTACATGTGCATAACGTGCAGGTTTGTTACATATGTATACTTGTGCCATGTTGGTGTGCTGCACCCATCAACTTGTCATTTACATCAGGTATAACTCCCAATGCAATCCCTCCCCCCTCCCCCCTCCCCATGACAGGCCCCTGTGTGACAGAAAACCAAACACCGCATGTTCTCACTCATAGGTGGGAACTGAACAATGAGATCACTTGGACTCAGGAAGGGGAACATCTCACGAATCAATTTCTTGGTTGCTGTCTCTGTTTCACTGTCATTTTTCTGGAGACTTTACTGAACTGGTCTTAGTGATTTTAACTTAAACTTTTTTCCTATGTGCCTCCATATTTCCATCCGTTTGCTTGTGAAACATAGGGAATAAAAAGGATTGAAGATTCCAGCTCTAAAATTGCTGATTGTGACTTAGTATTTAACAGCTATGAACCATAAGATTAAACAGATATAGTTATGTTTTGTTGCTGCTATGCCGACTAGGTGTGATCGAGAAGCATGAAGATGGAAATCAGGGGACTCTTCTTCTTGCTGTTTTGTTTCATTTTGCACACTAAAAATCACCTCTTTCCTTTCTTGGATTTGGGCAAGCCGGCTTTACTTGTGCAATCCACACTACCACTATTGCCCGGGACCTGCTTGCCCTGGTCATTCTCTTCTAAATCTTCTTCAATTCCTTTGTCTTATTCAATATTTTTGTCGAAGTCCATGGTGTGGTTTATCTAAGATTCATGGCTCAGCTTACTTATATTATTTGGATAATGTGAATAAGAGAATTCAATTTTCAGCAGGGATCCCTTCATTAATGCAGCCAGCCTTAAAAATCTCTCTTATCCTTTTTAGTGGAACTCAGCCAGTGGCAATACAATCTTGCAGGTCTGGAAATTTTATTTCAATATCGCCTGCCTCCTTCATGGGTACCACGGCATCAATTCCAAAGAACTCACCACTAAGAGGTATTCTTGAACATTGGGACCAGCTTAAACTGAATGGGCTAAAGAGAAAACTGGTGTTTCTACGTAATAGTGTTTGACCTTGGCATTATTTGGAAAAACAAGAGAAATTGCCTCCTACTGGAACTATGACCTTTAGTACTATATTTCAACTTGATTTGTTTTGTAAGTGGGAGGGAAAATGGGATGAAATACCATATGTTCAAGCATTTTTGCTACTCAGTCAGGATAAAACCCTGCAGCAGGTGTGTGCATGTTTGAAGAGAGGAAAAGAAGAAAAGAGCTAGACATGCTAGATGATCCTTTAATGCAAACCCCACCCTCAGTTCAGTGGGCAGTTTTGGGTGGAGCAGACTCTCCTTCTGTCAGCTCTGAAGGTTCAGATGTGTTGGTTCTTTCTCCCTCTAGTCCACCCAAAAGTTCCATTGAGAACCCTTCGTCCCCTCCTCCTTACCCCTCTAGTCCCACTCTACACCAACCACTCCCTGAGGAACTTAGTCCTGTGAGTATTACTTGCAGCAGAGCCTCCTATCAACCTCCAAAGGAAATCTTTATGCCCTTAGAGAGGTGGCAAAGCAAGTGGGGAAGAGGCACTATGAAAGTACATGTTCCTTTTTCTATGTCTCATTTGGCTCTATATAAAGACAAGTTTGGTCACTTCTCTGAAGATCCAGGAAAACTCATAGATGATTTGATAAATTAACTGACCTATAGTTTAACTCGGCAGAATCTGCATTTGTTGTCTCGGTGTTGTACAGTGACAGAGAAACAATGCTTTTTGGAGACAGCTAGGATCCATGCAGATGAAGTATTGGCTTGCATTCCAGACCATAATATATATCAGGCAGGAGGTGTAGGAGCTCCATGTCAAGATCCAGAGTGGAACTACCAATGGGACAGTAAGGACTTGGGAAGGAGAGATCACATGGTCACTTGTTTTTTGGAAGGGATGAAGAAATGTATGAAAAAGCCTGTTAACTATGAAAAGGTTAAGGAAGTTTCTCAGGGTAAAGATGAGAATCCAGCTTTGTTTCAAGGGCATTTAGATGAGGCAATCAGGAAATGTACTAACGCTGATCCTGCCTCAAGGGAAGGACAACACTTTTGGGAGTACATTTTGTAACCCAGTCTGCTCCTGATAACCATAGGAAACTACAAAAAGCAGCTATGGGTTCCCAAAGTCCTATGGAACAGCTTTTGAATGTCGCATTTATAGTTTTTAATAACAAGGACAAAGCAGAGGAAGTAGAAAGAGCAAGAAGGACCTCCCACAAGGTGCAGCTCTTGGCTGCAGCCTTAAGCTCACCTCCCACATGGGGTTGCCCTCCTGACTGTTGGCCTGAACAAGGGAAGCTGAAAGGTGGGAAGCCCAAAGCTGGGTGTCCGAGTCAGTGTGCCCTGGGCATGAATCAATGTGCACAGTGTAAGAAAACTGGCCATTGGAAGAGGGATTTCCCAGCATTCTGAAGGGAGCCATTGACACCCAAACCAATGATGGCTGAAACAGCCAGGTAAGCCCAAGAGTGACAGGGCCGAGACCTTCCACCACAGTTCGCATTAGACAACTAGTCATGTCTCTGGAGAAGCCTCGGGCAACCTTTGATGTGACAGGTAAGAATATTAACTTCCTTCTGGACTGTTTCCTTTGTTTTGACCCATTATAGTGGGTCTCTGTCATTGCAAAACTTTATGGTCGAGGGGATAGATGGACAAGCCCATAGATGACATTTTACCTATCCTTTAAGCTGCTCTTCAGGGACTTTGGTTTTCTCCTGAATGCTCCACCCTTTGTTGGGAAGGGATTTGTTAACTCAGCTACAAACAGTAGTATCTTGGAAATCACAAGGCAGACAGAAATTGCTCCTTCTCCTTTCCTGTGAATAAATATCATGCTTTGTTGCTAGATGCTCCTGATATAACACTTAATGTACGCCAAATTTTGAATCCAGCTACCTATTTGCCTGAACTCACAGGTACCCTACCTAGATCATTCTTGTGTACAAGTTATGGAACAAGTTTACTCCAGCCATCTGGATTTAAAGGATGAGACTCTAGATAACCCTGAGGTAGAATGCTTTACAAATGGAAGTAGCTTTGTGCACCAGGGAAACAGGACAACAAGCTGTTAATACCAGGTGCTAATGATTGGAAAATAGTTAAGCATTTCCATGACTCTATTCATTTGGGAAGAGATTCCCTGTTTCAAATAACGTCCTGGCTTTTCACAGGAAAAGGCTTACTTAAAACAGTAAATCAGGTAACTCAGACCTGTGAACTATGTGCCTGGGATAACCTAAATAACAAATCTTTACCTTGTCCTCTTATTTCTTTTGATATATATTTCTTTTGGTGTAAATCCCAGAAGTGGGATTGCTAGATCATATGGGAGTTGTATTTTTAATTTTTTGAGGAATATCCATACTATTTGCCATAATAGCTATCCAAATTTACCTACCCACCATGAGAATAAAAGTGTTCCTTTTACTCCATATCCTTGCCAACACTTGCTATATTTTGTCTTTTGGGTAATAGCCATTCTAACAGGTGTGAGGTGGTTTCTCTCATTGTGGCTTCAATTTGCAATTCTTGGATGATCGTGATTTTGAGCATTTTTTCATATACCTGTTAGCTATTCGTATGTCTTCATTTTAGAAGTTTCTATTCATGTCCTTTGCCCATTTATTCATTTGTTTTTTCACTCTAGTTATTTGAATTCCGTTTATATTTTGGATATGAATCCCTTATCAGATGTATAGTTTTGCAAATATTCTTTCCAATTTCATAGGTTGTCTCTTTACCTCGGTGACTGTTTCCTTTGTTGTGAAGAGGCTTTTTAGCTTGATACAATGCCATTTGTCTATTTTTGCTTTTGTGGCCTATGCTTTTGGGGTCATATTCAAAAACCATTGCCCAGTCAAATGTCAAGGAGCTTTTTTCCTCTAGTAGGTTAAACATTTTAATTAAAGAGTTATATTTAAGTCTGTAATCCATTTTGAATTGGTTTCTTCATAAGGTATGAGATGAGGATCTAATTTTATTCTTTCGCATATGGTTATCAAGTTTTACCAGCATCATTATAGAAGGCACAGTACTTTTCTAATTGTGTGCTATTGGCATCTTTGTTGAAAATCAATTGACTGTAAATATGTGGATTTATTTTGGGGCTCTCTAATCTGTCTCATTGGTCTATGTGTCTGTTTGTGTGACAGTATCATGATGTTTTGATTACTATAGTTTTATAGTAAATTTTGAAGTCAGGTAGTGTGATATCTCAGGTTTGTTCATCATGCTCAAGATTGCTATGCCTATATAGTGTCTTTTGTGGTTCCATGCAAATTTTAGGACTGCTTTTTTATATCTGACATTTCTATGAGAAATTTCAATATGGATTGTAATAAACGTATAGATAGCTTTGAATAGTATGGGCATTGAAACAATACTAATTTTTTCCAATCCAAGAATACAAGATATCTTTTCATTTTTGTCTTTGTCATCTTTTTCTATCAATATTTTGTATTTTTTAGTGTATACATATTTTACCTCCTTGGTTAAATTTATTTGTGAATATTTTATTTTACTTATTTATTTGCAACTATGGTAAAAGGGGTTATTTTACATTTTTTTTCCAGATTTTCTTGGTTAGAGCATTGAAATAATACTGATTTTTCTATGTTGATTTTTGTATCCTGCAAGTTTACTAAATCAATTTATTACTTTTTACACTTTTTTTGGTGGAGTCTTTGTGATTTCTATATATAAAATGATGTAATCTGCAAATAGAGACAATTTTATAAGAAATTCCTAATAATTAACTGTTTCTCACTTTTAATTTACAACACTAAATAGAAACCCATTTTCATAGCTTAAGTAATAATTTTATCAATTTTTATTTTTATACTCTGACTTTGCCCAAAATAGATATGTGAAATATTAAGAATAGTGACTCTGTCTGACTTTCATATTTTCTTGTTATCACTCTCCTGGCCTGTCAAAAGATAAATGATTTGATTACTGCAGGTTTCTAATTTTTCAGCTATTAGCATATGGCTTGACAAGACAAAACTACAAAAACACATTTGTGACAGCTTTCAGCTTGTTTTCCCTCAAAACTAATTTGTTTTTCATAGTTTTTTAATAGAATCTCATAACTCACATTGGTCATCTTGAAGCTGCTAATTCATACTGCAAACGGGTACCAAATCATAATACTGGGATTTGCATGGTTCTTCTTATTTGCTCATTTACAGCCTCTCAAAAGTTATTTGAACAATTTCAGGTTCTCAAAAATTTTAAAGTATATGAAGAGGAAAATTGTTCAATAAAAGCTGAATATTTGCACATAGATTTATCAATATATCTCATCTTTGATTAGTATTACATACAGTAAATGACAAGCACAACATTTAACTCAAAATATTTATTTTTAAAAATGCTATTATAATATAAAAATGTTAAAATTATTGAACAACTCCTAGCAAAACCATTGTTTATAAGGAACAGTTTCTCGTAGGTGTCAGTATAAAGTATACACAGATCAAATCAATCCTGAAATAGTTCCCAGAACATAGTAAACACCTTTAAATACAGATTTGAGTGTTTGTCCTACTGAAACTTTCCAAGTTTTGGTCAGTTCAGTATAGAAAATTTATTGAATCTATTACTACAATGCAGATCTATCATAGTTTTTTCTCTGAGTTAATTTTCTTCTTTTTTTCCAGACACTGCAAATAACTTTGTTTTATTTATTAATTTATTTTTTAATTTACATTAATGTATGGGGTAAAAATGTGGTTTTGTTACATGGATATATTGTGTAGGGAAATAAGAGTGTTTAGTGTACCATCATTTGAATAACGTATGTTGTGTCTGTTAAGTAATTTCTTATCATTCCCCCTCTCGCCACTCTGCGTTTTTTGAAAGGCTTATACCATTTAGTTACAGAGTCTTTACAAATATGATAACAGGACGGCCATACTGGATTTTGTTACTTTAAAGGCAACTAACACATTTGGAGACAAGAGAACTACAGTAGTTTCTATTATCCTCAGGCAACATGTTCCAAGACCCCCAGTGTACATCTGAAACCTTGAACATTGTCAATCGCTATATATAGTATGCTTTTTTATATATACATACCTATGATAAAGCTTAAGTTATAAGTTAGGTACAGTAAGAGATTAACAATAACTAATAATAAAATAAAACAATTGTAACAATAGACTGTAATAAAAGTTCTGTGAACATGATCTCCCTCTCTCTCTAAATTTCTGATTGTACTGTGTTCCCCTATTTTCCCACCATGATTGACCAGAGTAACTGAAATTGCAGAAAGCCAGGCACAGATAGGAAGAAACTGCTGTATAGTGGTTAATGAAACATGGGGGCAATATTTAATCAAAGACAACATTGCATCAGACTTTCCTTGTCAGCCATTCTCTGTTCCCAAATATAAAACCCACAATACTGGCCTGCCCCATCCTGCCCACGATTAATTCCAGAACAGCCCTCCTCCTGTTGCTTCCTGAGAAATCTTTGGCTGCACTCCATCTAAAAACAGAGTATAACAGATTTCTAGAGGAAACTCAAGTAAATGTTCTTGTACTATTTGTCATTAAAAACAAAAAAAAATCAGAAGAGTCTTTTGGCAAGATATATATCTATCTGCGGACTACAGGTGTAATCCTGGCCAGCGTGAGGAGGAATACACTTCTGCAAGCCCGTGGCTTCCTCCCCAGGAAGGGCAAAGCCTTGCCTTGCTGTAGGGAAGCTATAGCATCTTTGGTGCCTTCTAGACCCAGCCTTGCTGCAAGAAGCCAGAGCACTCTCAAGGGAAGCTGGTTTTATTTCTCAGACACCACACATAAAATTGGAAGTCTTCCCTCATGTCACTGGTTCTACTGTCTTAAACGCCTTCATGCCTCCCCAAGTCGCAAAAGAAGACAACGGAGAAACGGGCTCTTAAAGAAGCCCTACTGTTGTACGGCAGCTCAACACAGCTATGAGGCAAAAATGAGGCATGGAAAAGGTGAGCAAAAATTGTCAAAGGTACTGGGTTCTTTGAATACTGAATGGTGTCCAGCGCAGCTCTGATGTGGCAATTATTGGTGTCCAGGAGCCTGATGAGGCAGCCACCTTCATCAGAGAGCCCCACGGACTGCATCTGGGAGAGGGGCTAAAGCAGCCAAGAGTCAGTTCCTGAAGGAAGATGTGGGCACAAGGCAGCCTCCTTCAGTCCTGTGGGTCTTTCCAGGTTTCTGGCATCTGCAGACTGGAGTTCACTTGTAGACAGGCCCACTTATTTTGAAGACAAAGGAATCAAATCACCATCTCCTCCTAAACTGTTATTAGACTCCACCTGTTCCTTGGGCTGCCCCATGAACTCCCGGGATATCTTTTTCATTTGAGTTGCCAGAGACTGTGCCATGTCATTGACCTTTCCACTGAGTTTGCTGGGGTGTCCGGAGAGTAACTGCTTGGCTGAGAGTTGCACTTTCATTCTGTGCAGTAACTATCTGGAGTGAAGAGTGCCAAAAGCTTCTTTTCCTTTCTTTTTCCATGTCGGTATCAACTTACACGCCCAGAGGGCTGAGGGTAGCTGCCACACTCTCCCCTGCATTATTCAGGAAATTCACACTGGGGTTTCCCATGCTTAGGAGCTGACTTTGCTGTGAGGCTGAGGCGGGCAGTCCCCACTAGAGGAGGACAAGGATTCAGGCACCAGGTCCCTGGTGGACCCATCTACTGGCCTGGTCACCTGAAATGTGCTCTCATGTTCATTGCAACATTAGTCACAATAGCCAAACTATGGAATCAACCTAAGTGTCTACCAAGGGATAAATAGCTAAGGTAACTGTGATATATATACACAATGGAATACTATTCAGCTTTGAAAAAGAAGAAATCCTGTGACAACACTGATGAACTTGGACATTATATTATGTGAAATAAGCCAGGCACAGAAAGACAAATACTACATGATCACACTTGAATGCAAAAATCTGAAAAAGTTGGACTCATAGAAGAAAATAATTGAATGTTAGTTGCCAGGGACTGGGTGGTGGGATAAAGTTGGAAGGTGTTGTTAAAAGGGTACAAAACTTCAGTTAGACACTATGAATAATTTCCGGAGATCTATTGTACAGTGTGATGATAAGAGCTAATAATAATGTATTAGATACTTAAAAATTGCTAAGGGCATAGATCTTAAATGTTCTTACCACAATAAGTGATAAGTATGTGAGGTGATGGATTCTTAGTTCATTTGATTAAATCATTTCACACTATACATATATATATGAAAAAATGACATTTTATAAATAAGTATATTTTTATTTGTCTATTATACCTTAATAAAGCTGAGGGAAAAAATTTCTTTACATTAAATAGATGAAGACTAAATGTGTATATATGTTTAAGAAGAAAAGAGTGAGAAAATTAAGTGGCTCAAGGCATTAATCTTAAAAAAAAAACTCTATTATTTAAAACTGTTCTACCATGTTGCATTAACAGGAGAGCATTATTTTATTGGTACGGAAACCAAACAGTCAGAGGTTTCTAGGTTCACTCATTATACATACAAACATGCACATACACTCCTAATCTTATACAATGGAATATACTTTTGGAAATTATTTTTATCTGGGTAATTGTAGTTATGTACTCTATCAGGTATCTTTATCTGTATGAAAAATAAAAATACTCAAAATTTAGTGACTGAAAACATGAAATCATTATTTCTCATGATTCTGTGGGCTAAGTGTTCAGTTCTTCTTCTGCTCTTGTGTAGACCCATTCATGTAGCTGCACACGGCAAGTAATCTGGCTCACACTGGGGGGTCTCAGACAGCCTCGCTGGTATGTCTTGTGCCTGGCAGGATGGCTGGGCTTCTCTCTTTCATATGGCCTTTCATCAGGGCCACTTTGTATGATGGCAGTAGAATTTCAGTTAAAAATGAAGGTGAGCTATTGTAGCAGAATAACATTCTGTTATTCACAGCAACTTGCAAGGAGAGAGAAATAGACTCTATCTCATGAGGGACACTCTGCAAAGCACAGTGCCCATGTTTTTCAATTCACTACATAACCTAACATACTAGTAGTGAAAATTTCCAGAAATGATAGTTATGCAACAAAAAGAGAAGGAAAAGCAGCTATGTCAGAGTAATAACAAGCATGTATTTTGAATACAAAGTTGAGTTCAAATTTTTTCATTGGTCTTCACTAATTCTGTGAAGTTGAGCAATTTAATAAATTTCAGATTGTTTTAAATGGGTTTAATAATACCACCTTAATTAAGTTGATAAGATAATCAGATGAAATAGTCTATATAAATGTAAACTACTTAGCATAGTATTTAAAACATAGTATAAAATAGCAGTTATTATTTAATTAATTTGCAGTTTAGATTGAGTTGCTCTTTTAAGGGTACACACAGAAAGAAGTTATTATTATTTTTTAAACAATCTTTGATGAAGTGTCCTTTTATACCTATCCCCAGCCTGTGTCATTAGAGAACACAGAATTTTCTGGTTTCTCCCAAATATTGATAGAATCTTATCATTTTGGGGTATTGAAATCTAAGTTTTGTGTAACATGAAACATTAGTCTCTCAGCTAGTTCAAAGTTTCTTTCTATTCTCTACACTGAATCTGCCTTAAATCTCCATTTGGACATATGGTTGGGTTTTATTCACCATTTCCTTTTAAGAAACTTATTTTCCTCTCCCATTTACTACCTGTCTTTAGATCCTTCAGGTTTGGCTTGAAGAAAGTAAGTTCCAGCAAAGAATTTCTTGCTATCATAGCAAGACATCATCCAAAACTAATAATCTCTCCTGTGTGGCATATGTCAAAATGCCGCTGCTAGAGACTGAAGCTTTGTATCCAATCAAAAACCAAAAACCCCAATGCAATGCTATTTTGAAATGAGCCCTCATGGGGAGTAATTAGATCATGAGGATGGAGCCCCCTTGAATGGGAGTCATTTTCTATGAGAAGAAATATGAGAGACATGATCTCTTTCTCCACCACGTGAGAATATATGAAAAAGGCAGTCATCTGCAAAATGGGAAGGGGGCTGTTACCAGACACCAAATCCGTTGGCATGCTGATCTTGAACTTTCTAGCCTGCAGAACTCTGAGAAATAAATGTTTGCTATTTAAGTTACTTTGTTTATGGTATTTTGTTATAGCAGCCCAAACTAAGCTAATTTTCTTTTTGACTAAAATACAGACAATGATATGAAATGACATGTAAGTTATTTCAAATGGGCCAATTTTAAAGTAAGTTAGGGGCTATAAATGCCATTATGAGCAATTAGTTGACTAACAGCAGGCATAAATTGGAATTATTCCAAGAAAAGTGGGTTGCCTCTTTGGCCTATTCCTGGAGCAATTTTGTAGATTTCTTGCAGTTTATCTTACTGGACACAGCAAGCTAGAGTTTTCTGACGATAGCAATCTCTAGCTGATCTATGACTTCTGCACCCTCTTTCCGCTGAGATCACTTCAGTTGGGAGCCCATTCAGGTGGTGTTGTATTCAAGATGACTTTTGCTATCAGATAGATATGAACCATATATGGAATAGACATGAATCTATCCTATAGCCATTGGAAATGCTTGCATTTCACTTCCTCAGTATGATTCCAAGTCAATTTTGCTCTTCAGCCACTCTCCTAAACAAAATCATAACCATTTGTTTTATATTTCATAGAAAAACAAATATTCCTCTCTGTGTTGATGAACTGTGTGGTGTGGTCGTTTGATTTGTGTTTACTTTTTTACCCCCAAAAGAAGCAATGGTATCAGGTACAAATTATCTTCCATTTATTGTCCAAGCACCATGCTTAAGTATGAAGTATGTAGTATACTATAAGAGACATATCATCGCTAAAAGATTAATTAAAATATTAATTGTAGCCATAAGGCTGACTTAAACATCTCACGGGGTTAATACTACTTGTCAATTTGCAGTGTGATGCAACCTAACCTGGGGATTTTCAATACTGGCTTTGGAATTTCTGGGAGACATGACCATCTCAGCACACAGGTAACTTTCATAAACCTTAAAACAAAGCTTCTTCTTACAAAAATAGCTTAAACTCCCTTTATAAAACAAACAAACAAACAAAAAACACCTGGTGACTGAAATAGACTAAATACAGCTATAAGAAAGTAGGAAGAGACCCTCAGACTCTGCGAGTGGTCTCCAAACAGAGACCCTCCAGCTCAGTTGATTGTCTGCCCACATGATTGTATCTGCCCCATGACACCGGCCTGCCCCTGCTATTCATCTTGTAAGAGTGCTTCCAGAATAAACTGCTTCAGCATTGCACCATGTCTTAGACTCATCTTTGGCATAAATCAAACCAAAGGAGGTAAGTCTTTCCTGGGGAAGCTGGTTAACTAGAACAACTCAAAATCCCAGAATATGACAAGGAGTTAATAAATATGTGCTAAATAAATTAACTAATCAAAAATCCAAGAGTGGGTCCACAAAGATTTGGAAAGAAAAAGAAATCATTGGATCTATCAACATAGGACAATTTAAAAATTCATAATATGAGCTATCCTGGGCCAAATTCTGGATTCTGTTGATGTGTTCTTCAGGGATAATGTACTGCTAAAAGTAATTTTGTATTTACACAAAAGAGAGTTAAATAAATCTGATATAAAAATTGGAAATTCCCAATAGAAAACTATTTTGAAATATGTGTTGATTTAATTCATAAGAATTTTCTTTGCTTCAGGAAAGGATTTCTTATGAGGGAATACTATTTTGATATTCTGTAAGCCCAAGCTAAGAACATTTTGAAGTGTTGGCAACCTGCACACTGAAATAAATTAGAGTAACAATGGCTCACAGTGCTACCATTGCATGAAACTTCAATGTGATTTTTTTTGGAATTAGCCCCTTAGTTAACACACTGATATCCTAGTGAGAGCCTTAACATTCAGTTTTGTATATGAGGACTGAAATACCCAAGAGATATTATAATTAAAGGACAGTCATTTCTCTATAATAAATTAGAAAAATGCTTAGATGTGATACCTTATAGTTCCATAGACTGCAATTTCAAAATTAGAAATAAAATAATTTTCTTTTCCAAAAAGAAATGTGAATATTGAACAAAAGTTACATTTCAAAAGTTAAGTCTGTTGGGAAGAAGAAAGTACAACAGAAAGAAAGAATTATATATATAAGTTTCAAGAGTAAAAGCTCCGGGCGCAGTGGCTCATGCCTATAATCCCAGCACTTTGGCAGGTCGAGGCGGGCAGATCACGAGATCAGGAGATCGAGATCATCCTGGCTAACATAGTGAAACCCTGTCTCTACTAAAAATACAAAACAAATAGCTGGCGTGGTGGTGGGCGCCTATAATCTCAGCTACTCGGGAGGCTGAGGCAGGAGAATGGCGTAAACCCGGGAGGCGGAGCTTGCAGTGAGCAAGATCACGCCACTGAACTCCATACTGGACGACAGAACGAGACTCCGTCTCAATAAAAAAAAAAAAAAAAAAAAAAAAAAAAAAAAAAAAAAAAAAAAAAAAAAAAGATCGAGATCATCCTCGCCAACATGGTGAAACCCCTTCTTTACTGAAAATACAAAAATTAGCTGGGCGTGGTTGCCCATGCCTGTAGTCCCAGCTACTTGGGAGGCTGAGGCAGGAGAATAGCTTGAACCCAGGAGGCAGATGAGCCGAGATCATGGCATTGCACCCCAGCCTGGGCGAAAGAGCAAGAATCCGTCTCAAAAAAAAAAAAAAAAAAAGGGAATAAAAAAAAAAAAAGCACACAAAATATGATGGTAGCAAATTTAGGAATAGTGATAAATGTAACAGTAAGAAGGAAATATACTCTTCATGTGACTATTGGTTATTTTTAGTTAATAGACATTGAGAAAGAAAAATATTAAAGAGAAAAAGCAAAACATAATCTTTAAAAATATATGTAGTCAAAACAGAGTAATGAAAATTGTTTACTGAAGGGTAACTGTTTTCCATCTATGTATACATGTGCAGACATATAGAAAAGTATTAAAAAACTAGGGTAACTGTTAAACATATCTTAATGACCAGTTTGGCTAGGATATAAATGGCACATAGTAATGGTAGAAGTCACAACTCATCATCAGTGTCATTTTGGGAAACAGGGCTGCTATGGTTCGAATATTTGTCTTCTCCAAAACTTAATGTAGATTATGTGGCATATTTGAGAGGTAGAACCTTTAAGAGATAATTGGGTCATAAGGGTTTTGCCCTCATGAATGGATTAAACCATTCATGGATTAATGGATTAATGGACTAATAGGTCATCATGGGAGTGGGACTGGTGGTTTTACAAGAAGCTAGCCCCTTCCCCATGTGATGTCCTGTGCCACCCCAGGACTCCGAGTCCCCACCAGCCAAGAAGGCCTTCACCAGATGTGAGCCCTTGAGCTGAGATTTCTCAGCCTCCATAACTCTAAGAAATAGATTCCTTTTCTTGATAAATTAGCCAGTTTCAGGTATTCTGTTATAAGCAATACAAAATGAACTTACATAATGGTAAAATTCAGGTTTAGTGGTAAATACTGTTGTAATTAGAGATCAATTACTTTTCAGTCATGAGCACACAGCAACATGGAAGCCTATCTTATTTCCTGTTTCTTAGCCAAAGGACTGGTATATGTTTTAGAAAATAAGCAACAGTCAAACTAAATGCATTTGTTGAACATAACACATGAAAGCTGAAGTTAAATCCATTTAACTTCCAGTCTCACATGAAAGTAACATGACAAGTCATAGAAACAGAGATTAAGTTTGTGGTTGCCAGGAGCTGGAGGAGGGGGAAATGGGGAGTTGCTTACTGAGTGTAAAGTTTCAGTTATACAAGATGAATATTTTCCAGATATCTTCTGTACAACAATCTGCATAGTTAACAGTGCTGTATTGTGCACTTCTTAAAAATGTGTTAAGAAGGTAAGTCTCACATTGTTTTTATCACAATAATTTAATAATACAAATAAGCAAATAAATTGCCCTATAAAATTGCCAAAAAAGTTAGATTCTCAATTCTGATGTAAATAGTGACAAGTTTTAAAGTAACCCTATTCTCAAGGCAGTTTAGGAACATTCGTACATTTCCTATAAAATAGTTTTTGGCCAATGTATGTGGCAAGGCTCAGTGATGACAGCAGGGGATGTGTGTTACTCAAGAGAGCAAACTTCTTATGGATTTTAGTAACTCTGTTATATCAAAACAATAACTTTATTTGTAACTAAACCAGCAATTCAATGACATTGCACATGTTATATATTTTAAAATATACTTTCAAATGCTTTCTATATAAATAAAACATTTATATTTTAGCATATTTATGCATAAATATGTGCTTACTATTGTAGATTTTGGTCATATAGTAAATACATTCTTAAATTCTGGGTATGTGAAATTTTGAAATTGTACTTGAACTTTGTACTGAAGCCAGGTGACTAATTATATGTGATTAGTTCTCAATCCCAAAATACCACATAAAAGATAGAGGAAAATATAACAATAAATATAAAACACAGAATGAGTGCCATAACATGTTTCAAGTCTTAAAACATTTATGGAATACCCTAAGAAAAGTGAAATAAAATTGTCATAGACACTGATTAGAGCTAAAAATTTGAAAACCATAGTGTTGAAACAACTTCCAAAAAGTAATTTCCTTGCTGGAGCTTCATAAAATCCACCACATAAGAAAGAATAGTGCTACCAGCAGAGTGGACGCCTTGCTGTAATTTGAGTTAATTACACAAAGATTATGTAACAATTACTGAGATTTCAACTGTCAAAACTAGGTTTTGCTTTCCAGGATAAATCCATTGGTACAGCTCTAAGTAATTCAGAAATGCAAATCATAATCAAGTAAAATGAATGTGAGATTTGGATAAAAGAAAAAAGAAAGCCAGTTTAGCTGTACATACTTTGACACCGACTCTCACACACATTAACAAGATACACAGGTCTGTACATGTGTATACTCATGCACACACATTCACATACATCTCCATATGAACAAAGGCACCCATATGTGAACTTCTGCATGCATGCACACACATTTGAATATACACACACTTACACCCAAGTTTACATACAGTCATGCACATATGAGCATCCACACACATATTTATAAATGCACACAAACACACTTTGTGACACAGCCCCTGTAATTACAATCTAAATATGTAGAGTTTAAATGGAAGTACTCCATATTTTAAATATTTTCCTTCCATGGGGAACTTAATTGAAATGATGTACTATTTAAGCATGATTCAATATGGGAACTTATCGCATATGCTGAATAGTATATTAAAATAAATAAATTAGCCTTAAATATATATTTTTAAAAAGCGATTTTCTGAAAAACGGACTAGATATTAAATTGATTACAAGTAGAACTAAAAAGAATGAATGTTAAGTTTAAAATCTAACAGACAATTTAATTAACAATAAGTTCCAAAAAGGGTCCATAAAAAATTTATAGTAGGTTTCATCAATAAAACAAGATGCTGATTCCTTGAAAAGAATCTGAGACTAGAGAAACATATGAAAAATTTGAAGACGTGTAAAATAAGGTAAGAAAAGAATGTATGAAAAATTAGTGTATATATATTATATATATATAAATAAGTCAAGAAATGTAAAAATCTTTTAGATTATTCTACATTAAACATGATAATAATATACTTTTTGACTGATGGAGATTTTCAAATTTTACATACACACATTTTTCCAATTTTTTTTAATTTATGTTTTGACTTACTTATGAAGATCTTATTTTCCTACTCTCTAAAAATATAATCCCATTATTAGTGCATTCATTGCTATATTTGTTAGTTCTTTATCCCATATGTAATGCAAAAATAAAACTGTTGAGTTTATAAATCATAAACTAGGCCAGACAAGGTGGCTCACACCTATAATCCCAGCACTTTGGGAGGCCAAGGCAGGTGGATCACCTGAGGTCAGGAGTTCAAGACTAGCCTGGCCAACATGGTGAAACTGTGTCTCTACTAATAATACAGAAAAATTAACTGGGTGTGGTGGTGCACACCTGTAATCTCAGCTACTCGAGAGGCTGAGGCAGGAGAATCACTTAAACCCGGGAGGCGGAGGTTGCATTGAGCCGAGATTGCACCATGGCACTCTAACCTGGGCAACAACAGCAAAACACAATTTCAATAATAATAATAATAATAAATTTAAAAAATAAACTAAAATGAAACATGCTTAAATGGAAGTAAACTTTCCTTTATACAATTATTAAAGTGTATCCTTGTACTGTTGATTACATGCTGCCTTTATTGCATATTATTCTCATATATATCTTAGTCTGTTCTTTGGATTTCTACTTATTTAAATAAATTTTTTTTTTTTTTTTTTTTTTTTTTTTTTTTTTTTTTTTTTGAGATGGAGTCTCGCGCTGTCGCCCAGGCTGGAGTGCAGTGGCCGGATCTCAGCTCACCGCAAGCTCCGCCTCCCGGGTTTACGCCATTCTCCTGCCTCAGCCTCCCGAGTAGCTGGGACTACAGGCGCCCGCCACCTCGCCCGGCTATGTTTTTGTATTTTTTAGTAGAGACGGGGTTTCTCTGTGTTAGCCAGGATGGTCTCGATTTCCTGACCTCGTGATCCGCCCGTCTCGGCCTCCCAAAGTGTTGGGATTACAGGCTTGAGCCACCGCGCCCGGCCTAAAATTTTTATATAACAGTATAATTCCATATTGTTTCCAATGGTGTAACTTTATATTATATTTGGATATATAATTAGGGAAGGCTTCATGATACAAATATTTTCATGCTTTTAAATTTATTCTTCATATCAAATTTGAAATGTCATTTTAAATATTTTTTCCACTGTGATAGTTTTGACTGAATTTTAATTTATTTATAGTTTAATATGGAAGTAGTCATCAACTTCATATAGATTTACTTATTAGGGAATGTATTATGTCTCTCCAGGCCTTCCATTTGTCTATATTGACTGTCAAATCATGTAAACTACTTACAGATTTTTATTTGTTCTGCTTCATGTACTAATATAAAAAATGTTGAATAAAGTAGCAATAATGGTGACATATCCAGTGTGTTAGTGCCTTTAATAAAATGACATCTATATTTCCTACATATACATGATTTCTATCAGAGGTTTCTATTAAAAACCTATTATTTAATTTAGAAAATATTCTTACTTCTATTTTAATTTAAGGTATTATTTAAATATTATAAAAACTTCCAGTATCTATGTAGATGATAGTGTGATTTTCTTCCTTACTTTCCTGTCTTAATACAGTGAATTGCAGTAATAGTTATTCATTTTTGAATGATCTTACATTCCTTGGATAAATTAAGTAGTAAAATATACTGTTTAGTTGATACAATTCTGTGTTTCATTTACTAAAGTATATTTAGAAAAAATTATCTTTATTTATATGATTCTTTAATTTTCTTCATATAAAAGTTTCTTTTATATTTGATAAAAATCTACCAAATATATATAATCAAAAAACTTTTCCTGATTTCTTTTTTGGTTTACAGTGGTAACTGAATAATGAATAGAATAATGAACTAAGTTTTATAAAAAATAATTTATATTTTCTAAATATAGAAAATATCCTTAAATTTAGTGAATACTTAGGAAAATTGCTTTTTAAATCAATATAAAACATGATGGAATCTCACAGATTTTGAAATATGTATTATTCTTAAAGACCAGAGAACTTGTTTTACGGTTTTAAAATATCCTGTTCCCAACACTTAACACAGTGATTGATTCGAAAAGAATTGTATGGAATCTCTAAATAAAGACTAATTAAATTAATTAACTAGTTTTTAAAGCATATATAAATAATTATCTCTATTTTTCTTCAATATTTCAGAAAAATAAATTTAAATTACTATATATTTGTATTGAATAAGAAGAAATTGAAAAGAAAACTCATTTTCATTAAGTTCTGATGTTAATAAACTGGATCTTCTAAAAGTAACAATAGGAAACAAATTGCCTGCCAAGGAAACAACAGGCGGTGAAAAATCTATCTGGTCGTGCCTGCAGTTCTGAGCCTCATTCTCCGACAGCTGTTACTAGAAGATCTTTTAATGAGTCCCTTTTGTGAAGTGTAAGGTGAAAAGCCAACTTACAGCATGATGAAAATGAATCACAATCATATTAGTAGTGGAATATAACGGAAGAAATTAAGTATTACAAGTGAGCAATTACATTTTCAAAATTGCATGCACAGTAACTACCAGATCAGATCATTTCAGTCAGTATTGAGCAATAATATTTTAAATACTTGTAATATTTAATTCAAGCTACTTATAATGCCGGTAGCAGTTGTTAAGGAAATCCAGTATCATAGTGAACATTCCAGTTTTCCGTTTTCACCAAAGGGGAACAAATGGAGAATTATTTTAAAGAGACATTATTTATGTATATGAAAACTTTTTCAGGAGATAACATTGAATCCCAAAATTTAATCCCAAACATAAAAGTATGTTTTACTTCTAAGAATTATTACTTAATAAAGGAGTTGGCATGTCTTTTCCAATTTCAGGAAAATACGTAGAAATCATGTGTGTCATCCATGTCTATGGCTACGTGCCCAGGTTGGTTGAAATGTGGTGCTAATGAGAATAAAGTCCAAGACCTAGCTGCTGTGCTGTCAACTAGCCTTTCTAATTTCTTGATCAGATATCGTACCTTCAAAACATATCTGTCTTCCAAAGATGCACTAGTACTCACAAGGGAGACCATGAAGTGAAAAGGAACAAATTCAACCCTACCAAGAAAAAGAGATCATGGTTTATTGATAATGAGTAAATAGTACAGTGTTAGACAGTATACATTGTTATGCAATGATGCCTTTTATACCCTTGTTACTTGGATGCTTTTCTGTGCAAATGAACCAAAAAACCAAATGTCTTCTATTTACTTCCTCCACAAAGAAATCTTTAAGAAATTAGGCTACTTTCCAGTTTGAATATTTGAGCAACTAAATTAAAAATTATTTTAGATACCACGTATAATTGAGATTATTGTAGTATTGGTCTTTCTGTGCCTGGGTTATTTCATCTAGCATAATGTTCTCTAGACTTATCCATGGTATCGCAAGTGACAGTTTTTGAAGGCTACATTGTATTCCATTGTGTATATATCCACCTTTTTTAAATGATTAATTCATTTGGGCACTTTGGTTACTTCCATATGTTGGCCGTTAGGAATGATCCTGCAATGAACGTGGCAATGCAGACACCTGGGGTGGGTGTGTACGGGAAAAGGGCAGGTGACGGTCAGTGTTCAGAAAGTTTCCCAGAGACAGGAGGAGTAAGTCCTAGTGATCGATTTCACAACATGGTGACTGTCGTTAATAATAATGCGTTATATATTTCAAAACTGCTGAAAGACTGGATTTTAAATGTTCTTACCACAAATAAACAAATGTATAAGGTTAGATATGTTTGTTAGCCTAATTTGTTCACTACACAAGTTACACATGTAACAAAACATCACATTGTGCCTCAAAAATATAGAAAATTATTGTCATTTTAAAATAGAGTAAAATTTTAGAAATTATTTTGGATAATACAGGCTGGGCACAGTGGCTCATGCCTATAATTCCAGCACTTTGGGAAGCCAAGGAGGGCTGATCACCTGAGGTCAGGATTTCAAGACCTCCCTGGCCAACATGGTGAAATCCTGTCTCAACTAAAAATACCAAAAAAAAAAAAAAAAATGCCAGACATGATGATGGGCACCTGTAATTCCAGCTACTTGGGAAGTTGAGACATGAGAATTGCTTGAACCTGGATGGTGGAGGTTGCAGTGAGCCAAGATTGTACCACTGCACTCCAGCCTGGGTAACAGAGCTAGACTCCATCAAAAACGTGAAAAAAAAAAAAAAAAAAAAAGAAAAAAGAAATTATTTTAGGTAATATAAAATTAGTTTATATATATATCATTATTCAAATATTTTATTCAATTTTCAATGAATATTTTTATTACAGTCACAGGAGACTATACATTTGAGAGGGCATAGAGAAACACAAAAATATATCACATTTGTTTATCAATTTATTCACAGGTTTAGATTTAATCACCTCTGCGTTCCTGTTGTTCTACTCAGTATTTGGACAGATAAGATTTTCATTGTTTCCTGGGGTCTACTATAACTGAATTTGCTAAAGAAATGGTTTCCAAACTTTTCTAGTCTATGGACCTTCAGTTGAGCATAACACTTAACTACCTTTAATACAATTTCATTAAGACAATATCCCCCATGATTACTTGGAAGGATGTTACAGTTTCTGATGAGACTGCACATGACATTGCCATTTTAATAAAATTTCAATTATCTTAATAATTATTAAGTAAACTCCATAAACACAATTATTATTGTATTATTATAAATATTATCATGAGTCTTTGCAGAGTATTTATATAATATCATGAGAACCATTCAACCTTAAAATACAAATATGAGAATCATAGGAGGCAGGCTTATTATCAGAATAGTTAGAATTGAACAGTTCTGAGAGAATGACGTAACAGTGGAATACTAGCCATAGAATGGTTCTGTCATAGACTTTAAATCTATCCTGATCATCTCAATTTTAGAAAAATGAAATGAGTGTTGAGCTGTGAGCATGTGTGGGCAGGGGTAACATCTATATTAACCACCCTCTTCAAGCGCACCAAGCAACAGAACAGATTATGCTTTACATAATGGCAATTTCAGGCATTACAATGAAATGCCATCAGATCTATATGGTTACGCATCTTGTCAATTTTTAAATTTTGGATATGTTTTGAAATATTATTACGTACTACATTTCTTGCAGTTAAAACCTCTGGTGATAACCTTGAAAGAAGGGCAACACTATTAGGTTCTGGAATTTCCAACTTAAACTCTTATCTCCTGAGCATGGCCCAGGAAATACTGAGATTCACTGTACTGGAAGGGATTCTGTGGACAGAGTAGGATTAATCACAGTAGTATTCAGTAATGTTTATCAATTAAAAATATATATGAGATAAGGAAAATGCTATTTTAATGTTTACTTTTTTTACTTTTTACTTTTTAAATAATTATGTTTTTAAATATGATTTCTACTACTTCTAAAAGCTTAAGAAATAAGTTTTATTTTAGAATTATTAATTTCTATTTCAACATCTTGTATTATTATCAACTGTTTAAAACTATTGAATTCTAAACAACTTTTGCTGTATATTATTTTAAATGCAACATGCTATGTTGATTGATGTCATTATTTTCTGATAAACTCCAACATCTTTAGAAAGTTGCAGAATATAATATTTTATTCTATTCAGGGACATTTCCCTTAAGACCTGTGTTCAAAAATTCATGCAGATCTCTCAACAGATGTTTCTAAAGTACTACAAAGTAATCCATCTTCTTAGTTAATAGAGTACCATTACAAGACTTCAACTATATTGCTTTTATATGTACATTTTAATTTTTTTGTTTCATAAACAATCACTTTGGTAAGTATTTTGAAAAAGTAAACATTAAGCATAGTTAAATTAATTCTATGGCTCAGTGAAAACAGATGGTCGTTATATATTATTTAAAGTACTGGCAAACTCTGGAGAATACTTTGTAGCAAATTCAGTAATTGGTTATATTCTTTGTTAAATAGTTTTACAACAGTAGCACACCGTAAGTAAATGTCATAGGGGTCAAAATCATCTTCTGACCCCTGTGGAGATCAGATCTAAACTATGGAAACAAGTCATCCTTACTGATTCATTCCTTCAAATAGGTTTTGAAATTAGGTGTACAGTGGAAACCAGGATATTAATATATTGTGGCTTGACAAGTTTATTGGCCCTAATCATTACTACCACAAACCTTCCCCGTATTTTTTTAACTCATGCACTGTTTTTTATGATTATCATTTAGTGAATCATCATTTAGTATTAGTTAAGTATTTTATGTATACTTATTTCAAACTTTGTCCAGCAGAATTTTATTACAAATGTTACAATAGCAGTCAGTTTAAGTACAGTTAAAATTATACTACACTCAGGAGACAAGGACCAAAATTATACTTACTAGTAGTTTTGTCAGACATTATTTCCTTTGTCTCAGCCTTTTTTTGTCCCTTGTCTATCACAAATACGGTCAAGATAGCGAAAGATTAGTGATGGTTTCTATGTTTAAGGAGGAATAAAGCTAACCCTCACATTGAAAGTAAGTCATGAATAACTGGGATCAAATTTTTGAAAAATAAAGTAAGCAGTTGATTATGGATATTATTTCATATGAGAAATAAATTGCTTATGTATTTTATTAGAATGTTTTCTTTTATATTCATGCAGAATTTCATTTCTGGTTTGTACATATGATACAAATCCTTGTTGATTGAGATCTTTAATTCTTATAATTTGCAGTAGCTATGCTATGATTCTTTTTGCTACTTGTTAATAATTTATAACAGAAGTTTAAATGATATTTCTCTAGTATACCAAAACTAAATGTTTCCTCATTTCCCTTATCCATAAATCTTGGGGCTTTAAAAAAATTGAATTGAATCCAAAGTTATTTTTGTTCCTTTTCCATAATACTGTTTTAAAAATTCTTTTTAATATAAAACATGATCCAGATTTATTTTTTGGCTATAGATAATCCATGTTCAATTCTTATAACAATGTTTTACTTTTTCCCAGTATATTTGATGAAAAAAAATCCTTTACTTGATTGTCCCATTTAATTTGTACAGGTGTTATCTATTTTAAATTACACCACTAACTAAATATTAATTTTCAGTTATTTTCAACTTATGGACATTAATTTTTTTACTGAATCTCATTATCATTTATGGCGAAGGCCAGTATTTTTTATATGTTGATATACAGATATACAGAGATGAGATGATAAAGAGGGAAATAAAGAGACAAGGGGAAAAACAGAGAGAGAAAGGGAAAGAGGAAGAGAAGGAGAGTGAGAGGTTCTGTTCTCTATTCTCTGTTACATAACATGGAATGTGTAACTATTTCTTTGAAAATAATTACTCTCATTTTTATAACACTGAAAACTTTTGATAACTATTGGTAGGGAAGAATATTAGCATAAAATATTAGTACAGCCATTCCATTATCAAACCCATTTAATTTCTCCATCCTGTGCATTTTCCATTCAGCAAAATTTAGTTTCATTGCGAAAAGCAGAAAAACTGTGTATGCTTAAAGACTATACGTTCCATGTTTTCAGTGTAACTGTTGTGTATTCAATAATACAAACATGGTATTTATTATCTCTTTTTAATGATTATAGATAAATCTTTTAAGTTTCATCTTTTAAAGGGATGATTTTGAATGTTTTCTCAACTGTAGTAAAAGATACATTTAAAATATGTATACCTATATATACATATATCTCACTCACATATATTTTCTGCTGAGAAAATTGTTATAGTATCTTCCATGAAGAAAATCCACGTTCTATACTACCCATCTATGAAGAAATTGAATATCTTCATATTTTGTCGTATAAATAAATTAAAAGCTATTCCTCATCTATGCAGTTGTTATATTTCTTTCTCTGAATGTCTTGTAAATAAAATGAACATCTAAATTCTTAATTGGCACATCAAATTATAATATTGACTTTTTATCAAGTGCCATTTCCTTCTTGCTACACCTGAATTTACAGAGCATTTTGCAATTAAACTCATGATTCGTTTCCTTTTTACATTTTTTCTGCGAGTGATAAACACCTAACCTGTCAGTGAAATAAGTGTTTTGCATGTCAATCTTTACTAGTAAATACAATCTCACATTATTTTCTTATATAATGTTTTGAAAGTTCCACACTGCTATTCTTTACATTTTATTAATATCCTTTCTTATTCCTTTAAACAAATATTACATATTTTCTCTCTCTTTAAGATTAATACCTTGTGAATAAATCTTTTAAACGCGAAATGATTCCAGTTAATACTCTTTATTGAGCAAAATTACATCATGAGTGGAAGAGCAATAATTAGAATCCAGGAGATTTGAGCTCTAAATCCTAATCCTGACTCTAGAGAGATTTGACTTCTAGTCTATATGCAGGTGTTGTAATATAGGTGGTTAGCAGTGTTCTTATTTGTAAAATGAAAAGATTAGGTTAGGTAATGTCCAAGTCAGCTTTTTTTTTTAAAAAAAAGATAATGACAGTAATTTTCTTAATTCCATAAAGCATTTGTAATATCAATGATTAGTTATGATGACAATATGCAACAGATTTCCTGGAAACAAAATGATATAGACTTATTTTAGCAAAAATATTTGTTGAACTTTTAAAGGTTTTACACTTAGCATGCTGCTTACTGTTGGCTTGATTGCAAACTTTTACCATGTGAGCTAATGTGTGAGGATTGTGAACAACAGCAGTTCTTACCTATAGGGCATTCTACAGGTGAGGTAGTGAGTTCATTAGACCTCATTAGCTCATGTAAGTCAGTTCTAGCAAGAGGCTATGAGGAAAATTCAGGGAGACTCAAGAGTAATGTGGATGATATTTTATTTCTGAGGCAATTTAAAAAAATCCCTACAAGATGGAAAATGAAGTAAACAAAAACTACGGAATTTGATAAAACTGCATTATTTAATGTACCATTCAATTCAGTTCAGTCCAATTGAATTTAGCAAATATTTATTGAATATCCATGCAAAGCCTCAATGACAGTATTTAGCATATGCAAATTTTGCACAAACATTACAGTGAGATTTAGAGCACTCATGTCACACAGTAAGATTTTTAAAAGGTTTTGACTAACAATATTATACATGTTCTTTGCCTCTCTCTTGGACTTACAACTTGTGTATCATGTATTGATAAGGAATATATGTAGTCAGTATTATAAAATTGTCTCCTAAATTAACTTTGCTTATATTATTAAGCTTTTTTTATGCCTAACTTGTATTTAGAATTCAAGGACACAGTATCTCAAGAAGCAAAATATCTTTAAATTATTTTATAATTTTAGATTTCCTCATGTATTTTAAATACTATGAACTTCTCTTTATTACTTACAGTTATCATTCTTTTCCTCAAGAAGTTTGTACTTTTTTTCTAAAAAAGTATTGTTAAACATCATATATCACAATTAAATAACCTTGTCCTTGTTTTCCCAACTCTGTCTACTTCATTGCTTTAAGGTCACATCTTATCACTGTAGCATGCCTTGATAATAATGTTTGGTTTATAAGGCATACTCCCAAGGAAGCAAAGAACTCATTTATCTATCTATGAATCATTGTTCTGTACAAACTAGGAATCCAAACCATATATCCTATAGCTTAAACATCAACTTGCAGAAACTAAAAATTCTTGGAATCACAATTTGAATTGCCCTTTGTAAATTAAGTAGCATTAGCAAAATGATAGCATGCCAATCCATCTCAACTAATGTGAAGTTTCTACTGAAAACAAATATCAATAAAATGTAATAAGGGGACATCAAAGACATATTGAACATAGAATTATAGCACTAATATGCTCTTCTACTGCACAGGGAAGAATTAGAATTTCTAGTGGTAAAATAACTAATATATGCCTTAAAATTTACATATCACAGTCATAGTTAATCGTACTTGATCCTGACAATAAAGCTATAAGGTAGGAATTAGTACTGTTATTTTGTTTTATATAATAAGTTCAAGGTCAAAATGAATGATTTATCAGTGGCCACATACCTGGTATTGCAGAGCCTTCACCTAATTTTTTCGATAGCACCACTGTGCCTGTTGTTCTCAATCTTGGTGCCTATTAGAATCATTTGGGGAGGTTTAGAAAAAACTCTCACATTTCCAACTCTCAGGTAAATTGAAATAGAATTTCTGAGTGTAGAACTTGAGTATTGATAGTAAAAATAACAAACAATTTATACTCATCTAATTCTAATGTGGCAGTGAGTTTTGAAAACCAATGTACTGGTAATTAGGTTCAATAAATATAGCTTAATGAATGAAGATGGTAGAGGAGGAGAATGTTAACACATGGAACAAATCTTCTTACTGACATATTCAAACATAATAAAGACTGTTACAAGTGGGAGAAGAAAACTAAAGTGGTATATATGCCTTGAGGGGAGAAGTAACATGCTTGTCCATAGGAGGTAGATATTGTCACTAAGGTAGCGGCTATATTTGGTTTAAAAAAAATTGGTATTGCAAAAACTAAAACACTTTGTTTGAGTGATTACCTTTTGCCATCGTTACTTGAGGGTTGTGATTTTTTCATCACCTACTCTTTCTATTTTACCTTATATTGCCATTATTCTCTTCATTTTTCTTAGTAATTTTTCAAATGAATTCTTTGCTTTCAATTTTATAGCACCAGCTTGTCTGTGTTTAAAATTCTCTGTAAAGAGTCTTGAAATCTTAAGGGAAAACATGCAACAGCAGTCTAATCAATCAACCACAGAAGGCAGAGCTGTGTTCGGACACAATACTAAGAGTTTTAATAAGAGCCTTGAGTACTCATTTGCCCAGACTGTGGTTTTTCAAAAAATATATAAGACAGGTAATTCATTCTGCCAAGGCTACAAGTTTCCTCCTGTCCCATTGTCAGCCAATAAAATGTCTCCTTTTTTTTTTTTTAATCCAGAATACTTTCTTTATATTCTTCTACATGTTGTTACATCTTTGGTCTAGAAGAGCATAGTGGTTTTGCTTTGAAGCATATTGAAAGTATGTTTTCTTATACTTTAATTGGGTGGTTTTATTCTTTCCTTAATGTGCTTGAATCAATCAATTTTAAGCAGCTAACAAAATCTTTGATGATTCTTGTTTTGGGAAAAGTTAAATAGTTCTAGTGGTCTGCAGTTTATTCAAAATAAGTTTGGTATGTGTAGGTCAAAAGTATTCGACGTGAAAACTTTTGAGAGTATACTGAGATTCTGAAATTAGAACAAAGGAAGTCTTCTGGTTTAGAATGATTAGTAAATATTATCATCAAAAATACTTAAATCAATGACTGTATTTCTGGGGCGTTGTTTAGAGATTTTGGCTTATAAAGAAAAAAATCATACCCATCTTACCCTCCCGTGCCCCAAATGATCATTTATTTTTTAAAAATAGTGTATTTGGTTAGATAAAGGATATTCAAGTTCTTCTAGATTTTCAATGACAATTTTATTTTAATATAAAGTTTTCTTCAAAATTTTTTCTCCTGTATGTTTTTTTATGCTTGAAGGTTGTTGGTTGGTTGTTATTTTTTTCATTTTGCTTTTCTTTTTGTTGTTGTTATTGTTTGTCTTTAGTGCTCTTCTGCCATCCCAAATTAATCTTTATTACATTTATAGATTGGGACATAATTTTGCATAGTTCTTCAGATTTTACTTCATATATTCCCTGTTGATATTTGACATGTGTGAAGATGTTAGATTGGTAGTGTAAAACTCTTGGAGAAGAAAGTTTGGAGAAAATCACTTAGAAGTACAAGAATGGTACACATTCTATACTTAAGTGAAAATTTAATCTTTAGTACTACAGCACATTGTATCAGAGAGCAAATAAACTTTTAAAAAATGTCCTCTGTGGCATCACTCACCTGCTAAAGCCACATCGGTTTTGAGAGATGCAAATGTGGCCATCAAGTTAACTAGTCAAGGATCTGGGAATTCTATTCTGCAGTACCAATCTCTGTCTTTACAGGTAATAATATAGCAACTAAGAAAAGTTTGAAAAAAAACAGTATTTGATTCCATTTCTGAAAATATTTGTAACATTTTCATGTGAGTAGATTGAATTGAGTTACATATTTCATTTTTAATATCCTTTTTTATTATGATTGTTAGCAATACATGGCAGCTTTCAACAAAAAATATATGTGTATATATACCTTAACGTGCATTGCCAACATGAAGTGTTAACATTTAATTCCCTATTTTTGTTCACATTAATAGGAAATAAGTTACCCATTTTCTCTCTGGAATATCACCCCAGCATAGCTAAAACAGCATTTAGCAAGAAACATGTTACTTCTCGTATCTAAGATTCAACATCAAATTTAGTATTTCTGATTTTAGTAGGAATCCAGCCTAGGGAAGGATTGCTGAATAAACCCTAATTAATGCAATATTTTACTTGTGACAAATTTTCTGTTTACTGATGTTTGGAAAATAAAACTCAGTCTTGTGGCTTACTTGCTTCAGATAAGAGGAAAATAGATAAAAACAAAAATTTGATTTTTCAGTCATGTTATTTTAAAATAATGTTTCCAGTACACACTGTAAATTGTATAAATGTATATCATTAACCAAGAAAAATTAGATATTATGTATTCAAAGACTAATGATGGGAGTGTTCACCCCACACTGCCACTGACATGATACTGCTGGTAATAGGAGATATATAAAAGCAAAATAACATTCTGCACTATACTGAGTTAGGAAAATACAACATCTGCAAATTTTCCCTAGTTATCAGTCATTAGATTTTCAAACTGCTAGTTTTCAGCAAAGATACATACTAATAATCAAAACTTGTTTATGTATGGTTAACATTATCTCTGATTCATGGGATTATACACACATGCTAGAGTTTTCTTGTATTATGTACAAATATAAATTTTAAAATGTATTAAAAATGTTGATATGCCAAATTGTTTGCTGCACATGAATTTAAATCATATATTTATATTTTAAAAATGATTTCAGTCAAGTTCCAGATTTGTTAAATGACAATTTCAAAATCGGTGTATGTAATTTTAATAAAGCACATATTTTAATTACTTTCTAGCTTTCTAGCATTTTAAAGGTTATTTTATTTTATTTTTTTTTTCTAGACAGTCTCACTCTGTTGCCTAGGTTGCAGTATAGTGGTGCAATCTAAATTCGCTTCAACCTCTGCCTCCCAGATTCAAGCAATTCTCCTGACTCAGCCTCCCCAGTAGCTGGGTTTACAGCCGTACACTGCCATGCCTGGCTAATTTTTGTAGGTTTTTTTTTTTTTTTTTTTGAGATGGAGTCTGGCTCTGTCGCCCAGGCTGGAGTGCACTGGCCGGATCTCAGCTCACTGCAAGCTCCGCCTCTCGGGTTCATGCCATTCTCCTGCCTCAGCCTCCTGAGTAGCTGGGACTACAGGCGCCGCCACCTTGCCTGGCTAGTTTTTTGTATTTTTTAGTAGAGACGGGGTTTCACTGTGTTAGCCAGGATGGTCTCGATCTCCTGACCTCGTGATCCGCCCGTCTCGGCCTCCCAAAGTGCTGGGATTACAGGCTTGAGCCACCGCGCCCGGCCAGTTTTTGTAGTTTTAATAGTGACAGGGTTTCATCATGATGGCCAGGCTGGTCTCAAACCCCTGACCTCAAGTGATCCACCCACTTTGGTCTCCCAAAGTGCTGGGATTACAGACGTGAGCCACTGTGCCTGGGCCATTAAAGGTTATCTTGTTATGACAGTAATTCAGCAGTTAGCATTACATTATTTTCCAAGATGATCTAATTACAAGCAGATATTTCATAATATACTTGTCCCTCCCCTTTGAAGAAGATTGGCTCCAGGGCCCCTGCAGAAGCAGAAATCCATGAATACTCAAGTCCCTAATATAAAATGACATAGTATTTATATATAACCCACATATATCCTCCCATATACTTTAAATCATCTCTAGATTACTTATAATACCTAATATAATGCAAATGCAATGTAAATCATTCTTGTACTGTATTCCTTATTTTTATATTTTGCTGTAATATTATTTAATTTATTTATCTACGTATTTATTGTTTTAAATGCAGGGTTGGTTATTTAACAAATGTGGCACTCCTGGAAACAGAGGGCCACATGTACTATAAGACATATTTTGCTAAAATTATTAAAAGTTAATAAAAAGTAGAAAAGCTGCTATATTTCTGTTTCCTAGGCTTGCCAGCATCTTGGTCGCTTACATCAACATAAATTTATCACTTCACATTTCTAGAGGATGAAAGTCTGAAATCAAAATATTGTTAGGGTGATGCTCTCTCTTTAATAGCTCTAGGGGAGAATCCTTTCTTACCTCTTCTGATTTGTGGTATTTCCCAGTAATCCTTGGCACTCCTTGTTTTATAAATGCATCAGTTCAGTCATGCAGCCATCTTTTTCCTTACGTGTCTTCGCATGGTCTTCCCTTTGTGTATGTCTGTGCCTGGTCCCACATTTCTCATTTTTATAAGAATACCAGTCAATATCGGATTAAATTCCACCCTAATAACCAAATTTTAACTTGATTGCCTGTAATTCTAAATAAGGTCACATTCTGTGGTACTAGAAGACTTCAACATTTATTTTTGGTGGAGACACAATTTAACCCATAGCAGCTGCCTAAGCTAATATGAGTGAGAAAAAATAAGAAAGTATTAATAATCCTTGACAAATTTATAATAGACTGCATTTTAAATGAAAACCTCTGAATATTTCCTTTCGAATATATCTTTTTCGATATTTGTCATCCAAAAGTATTTCTCAAGATTCATATTTCCCAAAATTCAAATTTCTCAAAAGTCAACATCTCTATTAATCTTAATCTTGCTGATTGATCTTTTTGGTGTTATTTATATTATTAAACTGGTTTTAACTGGCAGTAGGTTTTATGTCTGAAAAAGTAGGATAGATTTGTTTTACCCAGTTATAAATACCCAGTCAAAAATGTTTAAAGATGCAAAAACATACCATCTTCAGAGCTTCAACAACACACTTCTTTTATGGTGATTTCAGGAGTGAAAACGCCTTCCAATTACATAAATCAATAATGGTGTACGGAATAGAAAACAATTTGTTTTCTTGTGATGAGAATTGTTTTAACATGTTTAGTCTTATATATACAACAAGGTCACATAAGTTTATCATTTACAAGTTAGTGCTTCTTTAATGACTCTGTTAATAACTATGCCAATTTAAACTTCAAATTTGCTTAACAAATCTAAGTAAATATTTCTTTTTAACCAATTTATATTACTGCTCTCTAGTCCTCATAGCAGAAATCTAGAGTTGGGCATCTTCATATTAACTCTAATGGTCTAGCGATTTGTCTTTTGCAATACAACAGCTAATTCATTGCAATGTTGCACTAGGTCTTAAGGAGGAAAAAGTAAAGAAGAAAAACTTTTGTGCAATGCATTACAGTAATTATTTAATATGTGAAAAAATCACATTGTAACACAGTATGCCATAGTCTCCGTTGGTTTCCAGGTTGTACAAGATTTTAATGTTTTTATATAGCTTCATCTTTCCTTACATACTTCCATATGTTTCTACTACCTCACTTTTAATCAGTCTCAGTACACTGTCTGAACAATCAAAATTCAAACTGTTTTAAAACTCTTTAAGTGTAGAGCCTCTCATATTTCCTAACTGTGAAATTCTCTGTGATTATTTCTGGTAAGCACAGGCAGTTTTCTATTGAAAAAATAAGTTTCTGTAAGTTATGCTTTCAATCTTTGTCATCTAAATTAAATTGATATATTTTGATAGTTGGCACATATTGATTCGCTATCAAATTATATCTCTAGGATGTGCCACATTTTATATAAACTATTTCTTATAAACTGATATACAAGCATCACTCTACTTTGTATACAGTTTATTTTAGGAGACTACTAAATAAATCACCACAAAAGGAGAATATTGTTAAAGAAAAATCTTGTTTTAAAAAGCCCAGTGGAGGCACATAAAAGAGAATAGAGAAATAAAAAGACAAAAAAAAAATAAGTTATGAAGTAAGTATACGGAAATATTGCTACCACAATATAAGAGACAATAATAGACTGCTCACAGAAAAAATTGGAATCACCTTTTGACTTTACCTACGGTACTTTTGGTATTGACAATACAACTTGACTCAGTCACTTTGATTTGGGGTCTGGGTATGTGGCTGTCTTCCTGTGTATGTGTGTATCTGTGATACAGAATAATTTACTATAGAATATATGAACATAATGTAGCCTTAATATAACAGATCTCACAGGTTCCTAGCACACTTAGTGTGAGCATTTTTTAAAAAGAAAACTACATATTGATTAAAAGGAAAAATTATGTTCTAATATGACGATATAGCTACCTTGTACATTTATGTCTATACAAGCGTGACCAAAACATGATCAGAGTGTTCATCACAGTCCTCTGTAACTGTCTTGCTTCTTTAGGAGTATGTCATCACCATTTTTCCAGGCAGAAAACATTTAACAGTGTTGAAATTACAGAGAAAAAAATCCCTATCACACAAGAAAATGTGTATGTGTACCCCTATGTGTACCCCTGCATCACCCAGGAAAAATGAGTGAATGCTTCAGTTTCAAATTCCACACTTTATAAAGTCTAAATTTATTTAAAATGTTTAAATAGTAAAGCAACCATTAAAACTTCTCCAAGTAAATATTAAATGTGTGCAAACATGAAAGATGACTAAAATATAAATATTGACCCAATTTTCTTTTTCTACAAATGTCCTATTAAAATACACAAAAATATTAGTGGAAATAAAATTTCAGCTGAAGTAAAAATTGTAGAAGTCCACCATTAAAAGTCCAAAAATTTGGATGGATTACTGAAAAACAGTCATTAAAAGTGGTTGAGGCTAGGGGAGAAATAGCATTAAGAGAAATACCTAATGTACATGACAGGTCGATGGGTGCAACAAACCACCATGGTACGTATATACCTATGTAACAAACCTGCACACTCTGCATATGTATCCCAGAACTTAAAGTATAATAAAAAAAAATTTAAAAAGGCATGCACTCAGGCATTGAGATTTTATCATATATAATTTTTATAAATAAGGACTTTATTAAAAATAAAGTAGTTGAACTGATGGAGAAAGGAAAGTAGAGGGAACTAAGACAGAGATGTTTGTAGGATACGTGAAAGCCTATCTCCTCAAAGAGACTGCCATCTAAGTCAGTAAAAAGATGAGGGCTGACTCTGGGCTCAACATAAGAGTACTTAGCATACGTAAATAACTACTGGGCTAGTATTTCAGAGCTTCCTCAATTGTATGAGATATCTTGCTGAGAACTATTCCCTTGGTATCACTGCTATCTATGTAAATTTTGAAGATCAGATTAGGTAAATTTGTAGTGCGGGCATTTGAACAGAAGATTTAATCAACATAAATCATCAAGATTTAAAATTAAATTTAAAATGCTTTAATTCTAAAAGTCCTTGGTTAATAATTTTTGGCCTGAGGCTAGATTATTGTTATTATTCACATTAACATTTGAAAGTTAATGTTAGTAACTTTAAAGTTGACAAAGTGTTTTTTCTTGCTTTAAGTTTAGCAAGTTGTTTAGTAGTAATGTGCCTGTAAGATACTATATCAGAAATAATAAATTTTAAACATTCAAATAATGTTCATTAAATTTGAATATTTTAGAAAACTGATTTATAAGATTAAATTGCATCTTCATTGTAATTTTATTGAGATAAGATTGATTATAAATATAAATTCTGGTTAAAGGACAAATGTTATTTTATTACCTATGTTGATTATTGGTTAGTGAGACATTTATCACAGATTATTAAACTAGAATCTGAAGAATGTCCAAAACATTCCTTAACATTATTTTCAGTTTGAAAGCATTTAGTATAATTTTCTTTTCACACCACAGGGATTTGTTTCATGGATATGTACTAAAGAAGGAACTGAAAGTCCAATTAAACAGACTACAGCATTGGCCACAAAAGTATTTCCAGAACTCATCTAAGTCAATTTTTGAATGCAATTTTTTTTGTCCATTTGCAATTCCTCTTGCCTAACTTTCCCAGCCCCTGCTTCAGGCAAACAGGGTTACCATAAATTAGTTTGCATTTCCAAGAGTTTTCTATAAATAGAATAATATAGTATGCGTTCTTCTATGTGTTTGAAAAAGGAAAAGGACAAAAAATAGAATAAAAGGGTATGAATTTCCAGTTAGAATTTGAAATATTTTTAAAGGCACTGCAATAAATGGTACAATGTGGTTGACTCAGAAAACTAGTATGAAAAAGAATCACACTGAATATTTTAAAATGAGGGTTCATGTATCTTCTCTGACATCAACTGCTGAATAGCCTTGTCAAATGCAATAGTTTAATAAGTGGAACACAGCAGGAAAGGATGGATGTGACAAGAGATAAACTATTTTGGCCTCAATTTGTTACATGTAAAATGAAGGTGCCCTTCATGTCTTTTATTCTAACTTGTTGTGTATCGAGTCACATGCATTTTGCTAAACAAAGTTGTTAGAAACCGTCTAACTGGTACTCACACATTTTGCTCAATTATTGAACTGAAATAAATAGTTAAGAAGGAGTAATTTCTGCTCTACAATTTTTTTCTTCTATTTATTTTGTCTTTTTAGCAGCTTTATTAAAAAGTACATGGTGTATATTAAGTTACACCTACTTAAAAGGGGCTATTTGATAAATGTTGACCTATATTTACATCCAGTAAACCATAACCAAAATCAAGACTGTGATTTATCACACTAGAAATATTTTTGGGTCCATTTGCAATTCCTCTTATCCAGCTTTCCCCAGCCCCTGCTTCAGGCTAACATTGTTACTATAAATTAGTTTGCATTTCCGAGAGTTTTTTATAAATAGAATAATACATTAAGCATTCTTTTTTATGTATCACTTCTGTTACTTACTATAATTATTTTGAGATTTATCTATGATGGTGGGTGTGTCAATAGTTTATTTTGTTTTCTTATTGCAGCTATATTTAATTGTCTGAATATGCTATAATTTATTTATTCATTCTGCAATTGATTGATATTTGGCTTGTTTCTAGTTTGGAATGATTACAAAAAACGGTGCATTTTCATTATGTATAAGCTATTTATGTAAAAGTCTTTATGTGGTCATATTCTTCTATTTCTCTTCGGCAAATATCTAGAACAGATTCAGGGTGGCTGGATCATATTCTAAGTAAAACGAATTTTAACAATTGTGAAACTGTTTCAAGAATGGTTGCACTTTTTCTGTGCCAAACAATAGTGTGTGAGAATTCCTGTTCCTCTAAATCCTCATCAAGATTTCATATAATCTGGTTGTTTAATTTTAACAGTTCTGCTATGGGTAGCATTGTCTAATTATGACTTCAATTTGCCTTTTCATAAAGACTAACAATATTGAACATTTTGTCATGTTCTTATTTCATTATCCATGCATTTTCTTTTGTAAATATTTTGCCTGTTCAAATATTTGGTATATTTTTTAAACTTAATTGTTTGTTTTATTATTGCTGAACTGAGATTTTAAAAAATACATATATTACACAAACAAGTACTTTATTCAATATTTATTTTGCAAATATGTTCTCCATTTTGTGACTTGTATTTTAGTTATATTAACTCTCTTTCAAAGAGACATATTTTTAATTTTGATGAGGTCTAATTTTTTTGATGGACCATAATTTTGGTGTCATATTTAAGAACTCTTTGTATAACTCAAGGTTTAAAAGATATTAGTCTATATTTTCAGATAGAGCTTTTATGGTTTCAGGTAATACATTTGTTCATTAATTTATTGAATTAATTTTAGTTTAAGTTTTGTGATATGGATCCAAGTTCATCTTTGCATATTGACATGCTATATTCCATCATGATTCATTGAAAGGACTAATCTTTTTCCAATGAATTATCTCATAAACTTTCTGAAAATAATTAGTTGTTCATTTATGTGTGGACCGATTTTGCGCTTTGTTTGTTTTGTTTAGTTTTTGAGATGGATTCTTGTTCTGATGCCCAGGTTGGAGTGCAGTGGCACAATCTTGACTCACCGCAACCTCCACCTCCCGGATTCAAGCGATTCTCCTGCCTCAGGCTCCCCAATTACTAGGAATACAGGTGCCCACCACCAGGCCTGGTTAATTTTTGTATTTTTAGTAGAGACAGGGTTTCAACATGTTGGCCACGCTGGTTGCAAACTCCTGACCTCAGATGATCCACCCACCTCGGCCACCCAAAGTGCTGGAATTACAGGTGTGAGTCACAGCGCCCAGTCCTGCACTTTGTTTTGATATTAGGTGTATAAATGATAGGGACAGGAGGCAGACAAATTCCTAAGCAAACAGGGACAGGTCCCCAGTGAAACTCAATTTTCAAGCCAAGGATAGTCTGAAGGCAGAAAATCAAGCTACCAGATCTGGATAGAGTCCACAGACTGGAATGAGAACTTCCCTTCCCATTCCCATTTGGTGTGCTCAGCCCCTGATTGGTCCCAGGCCAAGTCTTCACTTCAGCCCCTGATTGGTTCTTTATACTCTTGTACCTTTTCTGAATGGTGCTTTTCCCACGTCTACCAGTAAAGCAATCAGCACACATTTCTCCATTCTAAGCCAATAAAAACCCTGGACTTAGCCTTATAGCCTGCAACACACTTTCAAGTCCCCTCTCACTGTTAAGAGCTTTCTGTTCAATAAAATTCTACCCTGCCTTACTCACTATCTGGTAACTGTGTACCTCATTCATCTTGGTTGTGAGAGAAGAACTCAGAACTCGCCAAACTGCAGGAATGAAAGAGCTGTAACATCCCCTCCTGCTTGCAAACTATGGTAGTAAAGAAGCCGTAACATAAACATTTAAGGTTGTTATGTCATTTGGATTACTTGACTCTTATCTATAAAGTGACTTTTTCTATTTTGTAAATACTGTTTATTTGGAATGCATTTTGATGTTAATATAACCATTCTAACTAATAACCATTCAATGTTAGCGTGGTATTTCTTTTCTCATCATTTTACTTTTAGTTGTTTTTTGTCTTTATATTTAACATATATTTCTTCTAGGCAACAGATAGAATTAAATGATTATTTTAATAATTCAGTTTTAACTCCTCTGTTGACTTATTACACATACTTTTTTATTTTCTTATTTTAGTGGTTTCTCTGGAGTTCTCAGTAACTATTTTTTACTTATTATGGTCTACCTTAAAGTGGTATTAAATACTTTACACATAAGAAACTTATAGTAATATACATCAAATTCTCTTCTCTCAAACTTTATGCTACTGTTACATATCTTACTTACATATCTTGTAAGGTCACATCACATTGTTATTTTTCTTTAGTTTGTTATTTTAAAAATTAATTGAAAAAGAGACACTGTCCATGCAGTTACCATATCTTTTTCTTTTTATCCTTTGAATATTTTTAGATCCATATTTTCATCTTGATTCATTTTCCCACTGCCTGAAAGTATTTCTATAACATTACTTACAGAGAGGTGCTGACAATGAAGCCTCCAGCCTTTCTAGATCTAAAACCACCTTTATTTAAACAAGAGCAATATTTAGTCCAGAGCTAAAGGTACTTTATTAGATGCACTACAAATTATAATGAGTTTCTGAGTAGCTGGTTGAGGGAGGAACTACTCCATATCCACTGCAACCATGTAACACTGTTTCCTCTAATCCTTTCCGATGTTTCTCTTCCTAGCTAGGGTCAGTTTCCTCACACATGTTACTTATTAGTCTATTACTGAATATGTGTGAAGCACCCTCTGCAGATTTCTGAATTTTCCGTTTATCTCTTTTCTTTCCCATACTCTGTCCTGTGACTTTTGCTGCTTTGGTCTCCCCAAACTCTCAGCTGTCTTCTCAATTTAGTCTGTTGGACTTCGTATGCATTTCTCTTCTTTTTGCCACAGCCTGAACACTCACTCTCTCAAGAGAGAAGGATGGAACAAAGCTGGGTCACTTTATTGGTTCATGATATCTCAAGGATTACTATTCTGCAATGCCTGATGACTAGTGTCTTGACAGCCAATGTTTAAAGGTTTAAAATTAGTTTTTCTTCTTCTCCCTTTTTCTCTTCCTCCATTGGTCAAGTTGGGAATATAAATCTGGTCCTTGTGTTTTCATCTTGGCTGTTGTAGAAGTTCTTTCTTGTACTTAATTAAAAACAACAACAAGCAAGGTCCACTATGAGCTTGAAAATATAATCTTGCCTACGTTTTTAGCAAATAAATTAGCCTAAAATAATATAATTTAATTTTCAGGCTATCTGAAAATGCTTAACCATTTGAGGAATAATTATATAGCTCCTTGTTGGTCATTTTTTAATTAAAATTAATACATTTTAATTATTGGTATTTTACTTTTTATACATATTACTTCATGTCAAGTGCTCAACTTTTTATGAAGTTTTAATTTCTCTTCAACAACACAGATGATTTGTTATGCCTTTGTATTAGCCTTCTGAAAGTACAAATGTCAAAATGAAGCCAATTAAATGAAAACAAGAATTCAATACTAAAAAGGAATAAGAACACTCATCTAAAACTTTATTCAACTTCTTTTCTATTAATTATATTAATATATATGTCAATGCTATATAGATGGCTTGAAAAAATTTCAGAACAATGTTGTATTATCTCAAATAAAGTTATTTATAAGCTAAAACTGTGAATTTCTCTATAAATGAAAGATATTTTACAATGAAGTAATATTAAAAATGACAAAAATATTGTTTCATATACTAAGTAAAATTTTGCCTAATAAAATATTAATATATATGTTCTTATGAAATTTCAAAATGACATTTAGAAATCATCTAATGCCTTCATTCCCTTATTGAATTGACATATTGTATATTTAATCATAAAAGCATGCCATTTAAAATGTGTTAGACACCACAAAGTTTATCTAGCAGAATCACTTTTGTCTGTAGATGAGAAACCTATGGCCCAAAGATTTTCTCACTCAAAGTCACACTGGTAATTAAGACCAGAGTGCTCCACATGTAACCAATCATTCACTGAGAACGAAATGGTTTGACAGACTGAACCTACACATTTGCCATTATGGAGGACCTTAAGCTAGAATTGTAGTACATATGACAAATGTATATATGAATGAATCACAGGATGCTATAAGTGATCATAGAGTGGGTTGGAGATGTTCAGTGTTCTCAGAGGAAGAGAGATACAGAAGCCAAAAGCCAAATCCCAAAAGATGACTGAGTTTAACAAGTCCAGTAGTGGAAAAAAAGTGACCCAAGAAAAAAATACATAAAAGCCAGGACTTTAAAAAGAGAATGCCATGAAAAATTTCATACTATTTGATAATATTGATGTCAAGAGTTGAGTCAGGTGAGTGATGGAGAAATTGGAGAAATGAGCCAATAGGTAAATATTAATAGGATATGATAAAATTTTAGATTTTTTTCCTGGAAAGATACAGAATTATCAAAAAAATTGTAGGCCAGGAGATAATGGGTCACTAGGAAAGGTGACCCATCTCAAACTGAATTTTGAGTTCAGACCCTAAGGAATACAATTTGCACAGTATACACATTAAATATGTTTGTTTTGGTGCAGTCTTCCAAACCACCTTCTAACAGAGCTTCCTCCTGTATTAAACCAAAGTATTAAATTAACAGATAGGGAAGCTGTCTCTGCAATTTTGTTATCTGTGTCTGGGTATCAGGGCACTAATAATCACCCTGAATCAGAATTCAAAGATATAGGACAAAGGAGTATGCACCCACACACACACACACAATATTTTCAAATAATCTTTCTAACTAAAAAAAATCCCGGCTGGGCGCGGTGGCTCAAGCCTGTAATCCCAGCACTTTGGGAGGCCGAGATGGGCAGATCACGAGGTCAGGAGATCGAGACCATTCTGGCTAACACTGTGAAACCTTGTCGCTACTAAAAAAAAGAAATACAAAAAAAAAACTAGCTGGGCGAGGTGGCGGGCGCCTGTAGTCCAAGCTACTCGGGAGACTGAAGCAGGAGAATGGTGTAAACCCGGGAGGTGGAGCTTGCAGTGAGCCCAGATGGCGCCACCGCGCTCCAGCCTGGGCGACAGAGTGAGACTCCGTCTCAAAAAAAAAAAAAAAAAAAAAAAAAAAAAAAAAAAAAAAAATCCCTATACCATTGTAATAAAATGTAGCTGTTTATCCACTAAAAATTTGCATTATGTAATGGCCATGTTATGTTTGCTAAAACACTATTTTTAAAATTTTTATTGAAGAAACAAATAGTTAAATATATTTGGTATACAACATGATATTTTAACATATATTTAATCATTTCACATTATGATTGAATGATTAAATCAATGATAAACGATTGAATCAAGCTATTTAACATGTCTATCACCTCACATAATTATTTTTTGTGATGAGACATCTGGGAGATCATTAAAATCTACTATCTAATCAATTTCAAGTGTATAATACATTATCATTAACTATAGTCAATATGTTTTAATATGGACCTCAAGAACATATTTCTTCTATCTAACTGAAACTTCGTATCCTTAGACCAACATAGCTTCTTATCACATTATGCAGGAGAAAAGGTAAGCAATATTCTAATCTTTTATAGGTAGAAATGAAGACTCAGTAACTTCTTTTTTCAGCAACTGTTACTTAAATGAGAAAAGCAACACTTGTTTATGGGTTTTCTGAACAAATGAATAAAGAAATGTACATCTAATTAACCATCACTGAATATTACTTTTTATATTTCCATAATATTTACTGACTGAGGACGCTTATTTGAAATCCTAAGTAATATAAGAGGAAAGGAGCTTTTCAATGTCGAATCACTTAAACATTAAACCTCTTTTATGCCATCAAAAGGTATTTTGTCTTTATTTCTTTAGAAGCAATCATTTTAAAAGATGGAGAGACTGGAGTAATAAAATAAAAATTTAGAGAAGATAAAGATTAGCTACTTTCCTTAGAATGAATGTAATCATTTCCCCTGAAGGGAGTAAAGAAAAGGGGATTTTGTATCCTAAGCTTTGACCCTCAATATAGCAATAGAAATGTCATAGATTTTTCTGCTAATTATATTACCCTAAATATAATAACCAGTGTGGTTTTACTTATCTGTTGAAGTACGAGGAAAAGAAAAGATTAGTATGTTTTTAGGGAGAAAGATTATCAGCAAAAAGCCTGAGGTGAGGCAAGTAGTGGGAGAAGTGAAGGCATTTCTGTGTGTGTGCGTTTGTGTGTGTAGAAAAGCCCACCTGGCTTTATCTTGACTGGAGAGCCTATGAATCCTGGCCCACGTAAGAAATGATGCTGCTAGAAAGAAGCAGTCAGGTGAGTAGGCCTAGGGAAGGGTCAAGGCAACTGTAGGTTCAGAGGTAATCAGTTTCATAGGTGAAGATCTCATGGCATCTGCATCCAGTACCTTTGCAGACCACAGGAGTCGTGCTTACCCTGGAAAGAGCATGTGCTAGAAATAGGTTGTCAGATAAAATACAGGATGCTCATAACTGACATTTTAGATAAACTACAAATAATTTTTTTTAGTATTCAAGTATGTCCCATATATTGCATGGGACACAATTATACTAAAAAAAAAAAGAAAAGAAAAAAAGCCACTCCATCCAAAATTCAAATTTAAATGGATGTGCTGTATTTTTATTTGCAAACTCTGGCTTTTTTTTTTTTTTTTTTTTTTTTTTGAGACGGAGATTCACTCTGTGGCCAGGCTGGAGTGCAGTGGTGCGATCTTGGCTCACCACAAGCTCCACCTCCTGGGTTCAAGCCATTCTCCTGCCTCAACCTCCAGAGTAGCTGGGATTACAGTTATGCACCACCACACCCAGCTAATCTTTTTTACTATTTTTAGTAGAGACGGGGTTTCACCATGTTGGCCAGGATGGTCTCAGTCTCCTGACCTCCTGATCCTCTTGCCTCAGCCTCCCAAAGTGTTGGAATTACAGGAGTGAGCCACCATGCTTGGCCGACATTCTTAATTTGAAAAGACATGTTCCCACAGTGCACAGAGGACAAGGTAAGATCAGAATAAATTGTATTATGGGGTAGAGATAAATAGTAGCCCACTCTTAGATTTGAATTGAGCACGCTGAACTGTAACAAGAGAAGGGGACTAAACACCTCTATAATAAATTACATAGTTTTCTCTAAAAAGGAAAAAGATAGAAATGGAACATAAGGGCTATGAAATTACTGTTCTCCCCATTTCCAGGTAAACACATCTCAAATTGAGATATAAAACTTCACCTGACTCTCTCTAGCTTTCTTCACTACTTAAGCCTAGAGTGGGTAGGGGGAAGCAGATATTTAATTTGATATTTTTCAAATTTCAGTCAATTTTCCATATTCTGCTTTGCTTTAGCTGCTTTATTTATATTTTCTCATATTCCTTTTAGAAGTAAGATTAAATGTTGCTTCTTCTTCATCTTTATCTATATTGAGATCTTGACAGTTAAATATCCTACTCATGTTCAGAGCTTCCTTATGTTGCAAGTTGAAGCATATTTAAAGAAACAAACCTAAACAGAATACAAAAATGTATAAGATTTTAAAGTAGTTACATTATAGAGCTTCTGATATGGAAGCTAATGCTATTCTTGATCGTAATGATTTTGGCTAGTTGCTTTGAATTTATTTTTGTTTTTAAACTTATAATTAGTCTGAACCTATCCAACCTTAAATACTAAATACCCATTGCACTTGCCTGATAATACATTCAGTTTTACTCTCCTCCAAGAAGACAAATATTTCAGAAGAATACTTGGAAGAAATACTTCCCATAATTTAAAGCTAAAAACCACATGTGTCAGTATGTTTCCGTTCTTGGGGGATTTGTTTTTGTTTGTTTGTTTGTTTTTGGTCCACAAATGATAAACTTTTCATGATATATTAATAAATAAATAAATATAATTTTATGGTGTTAAAAACAGGGTGACATGCATGGTACATGGCTGTCAAAATCTTGTGGCTCCACAGAAAGTACATCATAATTATATGCCAAGTACCAAGTACATTAGAGCTAATTCACCGTGGAAACATTACTCAGGTTATCTATTGAAAAATCTGGCCATTCACAACTAACATAGAGTTGCTTCTTTTAATGATTATTCTGGTTATTAAGATGAATAACATCTTTTATCTTGAAAAATGATAAGGGCAACAGCTGCGTGTTTCAATCCATCATTGGTTTCCTGGAGTCATCACAATTAGAGATGGAAAGGGACCATTTGGTCATATCCCTCATGTTTCTGTCTGGGCAAACTTTAATCTTTGAGTAAATTCTCTAGAGCTTTGTCTAATCTAGTTTTACATAACTCAAATGGATTACTTGGAAGAGTTTACCACAATCTAAAAACACTTTACTGCTGGGAATTATTACAATGATAATAACCATATCTTTGCACTGCTTATTTTCCCACTGGTTTTATCTTTGCCACCTGGGAACAGCCTTGAGCAATTCCACATCCTCCTCCCATTTCAGTGTGCCACCATTCAAATCATTGTAGCTGTTGATCGTACCCAACCTAACACATTTAATCTTGTTTGACAAAATGATTTGTATATCTTTTAGCAACTCTATGTCTGCCAACCCCTGTAGCATCTTTGAAATTAGTAAGAAACCTGACAAATGAAGATGAACTTCTAGTAAAATACAGAATTAATTATTTCCATCAGAAGAGTTCATTTGAACATTTGAAGCTTTTGTTTCGAGTGAATTCTAGTGATTATTTGCTAAGAATATGACCCAAGAAATATGCTAGGAGTATCTTCAGAAATACCTCTATTTTTATTTATACAATTTTCCTGTTCCAACTTCCCAGCACTCACGGTTTTTATTCATTAAGTGCCAGCCACCTTCCAAGGCATCCCTCAAGTAAAACAGAAGTCCAATAAAAAAGTCATTTGTTCTTTAAGAATCTACCTGGCAGCTGCCTAGTAGATTGTAACAATATGTTCAGACTAAACTGGTATTGTCAATGCCTGTCTAGTCTTGGTTTCTAAGAAACAATTACATTTGAATGTATCATTAAAATGTTAATCATATGATAATCTTATGTAAGGAATGCAATTTTATGTAAGAAACATATTTTTCATGTAAGAAACCCAGGCAGGATAGAGAATTGGCAGGAGGTGAGAACATTTTTAAAGAGACTATCACTAGAATGGAAGCTCTATGAGGGCAGGAATTTTTGTTTGTTTTACTGATGTACGCCTAGTTCCTAGGTCTATACATACATGTTCAATGCATAGTTTATTTTTCAATCACTTACATCACAATTGACAGAGCCATTGAAGACAATACACTTATTGCTTATCATTAAATCATTAACTCAATAAATTTTCTCAAGCTTCATAATTATCTTGTCTATTCATTTCTTATGCACCTGTGTTTCCATCTGGATATAGGCTTTTATTACAGGAAGAAAGATAGTGATTGTGAGAATCCAGTGGTTGTGCAAGGGAAAGGATTACTTTATAGTTATCATATTATGTAGTCTTAAGAAGGCTACAACAGAGAGTTGGAAAAAATAGTTAAAGCACTCATGACAGCTCTGGAGAAATGTGTTGGTCTGCCAGAGAAAGAACATACAATATAAACTCTGTGAATTATTTAATTAAATGGATTCAGTGATAAAGTAAATCTTGATATTGAAGTCATCAACTCATTGACAACATGGCGCAGGGTCCTATCTTGACCAAAGGAAGCTTATGAGACACAGTGTTTTCATTAGCAGATTAAGAAGGGGCTTCCCAGTCTTAGAGCTGTATACCAAAAATAAGACGTAAGTGTTCTATGAGAATAACAGCTTTGAAAAGATGTCTGGTGACTGTTAACAATGCAAACAAGAAAGTGATCTTTATATCAAATTGCATTTTTTCTTTATAGAAAAGTACATTCAAATACAAATCAATCTTATGCAATCTGCTATATTTGAGAAATTAAGCATAAAATATCACTGCATTATTTACTTATTGTATTTATCACAGGACATGTTTAAAGTAAGCAGCACATTCAAAATAACGTAAACAACCATTTCAAAGTCACACAGCTTTATAGCTCTTGTAAAAACCAGTAGACCTGAAAAGAGAAGCTGTTTTATGTTCAAAATATAGCTATGTTTGATCAATTAGGTTTTATAAAAATGGAAATCAGTTTCCTTTACTTCTGCTACTAAGAAAAATGTATATTAATTTTTATAATAGAATCTGTCAGTTGTCCTAAGTGCTGATCAGCTCACTGAGATTGCTGAAAGCAGTATGGGAAATTTTTCTCTCAAAGAATTCATTGTGATAGGGTAGGATTGGAAGTCTATTACTAATGTCATGGGCAATGATTTAAAAAAGCTCTAGTTTTAATCCCTTCTGGCTTTATTGAAAGAACTACCAATGTGACATAGTGTCTTAATCCACGGGCAGATTTATTAGGGTGGAAATCTCTCTTGCTTTGTATTTAATTAGCTTAGTCTGTGGAAGGAACCTAGCAGCAAGGAAATCTCTCACTCTGACACAAAGCACTGAGCAATGAACCACACTTCAAGCAGCTAAAAGAGAGGCAAGGACATTGTAATAAATTAACCACTAAGGAGAAAATATGGCTATCAGATCACATCTTTACCACAAGAATCTATGCCTACATCTTTATTACCTAATTTAAAAGCTTCATGTTGCCCAACTTTGCTTGGGACATTAAGTGGAAAAATGAAATAAATTCTAGCATATAAAATTGTTGGTATTACTGTAATAATCTAGACCCAAATTCTTACGAACTTATTTATAGAAAATTGACCATAGTTTAATCTATGTGTACTATCATTGTTAAGTTACTCACAAGAGAAACAACAAGGCAAAATTGGTATCACGTATCAAAAAGCGTAACAAAAACTTTACCAGGAAGAAATGAAAATCAAGAGACCATCCAGATTTTACTTTGGCTGATCAAGCACACTATTAATTTTTACAATACAATTCACAAAAAGCGTAGGTTAAAAGACTTTGCTCAGTGTACACTAGAAAAAATGTTTAAAAGGTAGAAGATTATTTCCATAAATGCGAAAACCTATTAAAAATAGAACTCAAGCAAGATTTTTAACATGTTATTATATCAGAAAATTCTAGCATTCCCAACGCCTCTGTGAAAGAAGTAATTTTTTGGTTCACTAGCCTATTTTAAACATTTGAGAGACAATCAAAAAATAAACTAAAAGTGTAAAAAGAGCCCTTAGCGATAGCAGTAATATCATGAATCAATATAGTAAGGTATGCAATTTTTTTTTTTTTTTTTTTTTTTTTTTTTTTTTTTTTTTTTTCTGAGACAGGGTCTGCCTCTGTCGCCAGGCTGGAGTGCAGTGGCGCGATCTTGGCTCACTGCAACCTCGACCTTCCGGGTCAAGCGATTCTCCTGCCTCAGGAGAGTAGCTGGGACCACAGGTGCGCGCCACCACGACCGGCTATATTTTTGTATTTTTAGTAGAGACGGGGTTTCACCACGTTAGCCAGGATGGTCTGGATCTCTTTACCTCGTGATCCGCGGGCCTCGGCCTCCCAAAGTGCTGGGATTACAGGCGTTAGCCATTGCACTCGGCCGGTATGCAAACATTTTAAAAAGATCTTCACACATTAAGAGAAATCAAAGATGTAAAGAAGTGGATGGATCCACTGCAATCTCAATAAAAATTCTAACAGAGATTATTCAGGTAATTGACAAGTTTTATTTTTATAGATTTAAATGAAGAGAAGAAGCAGCCAAGATGATCTTAAAGAACTACACATTTGTAGGACTTAGAGGACCATACATTAAAATTTATTATCAAGTTATATTTAAGAGTATATTGGCCAGACGTGGTGGCTCACACCTATAATCCCAGCACTTTGGGAGGCCGAAGGGGGTGGATCACTAGATGGAGAGATCGAGACCATCCTGGCTAACACAGTGAAACCCCGTCTCTACTAAAAATACAAAAAATTAGCCAGGCATGCTGGCAGGCTACTGTAGTCCCAGCTACTCAAGAGGCTGAGGCAGGAGAATGGCATGAACCCGGGAGGCCGAACTTGCAGTGAACAGAGATCGTGCCACTGCACTCCAGCCTTGGCGACAGAGCCCCGTCTCAAAACAAAAACAAACACACAAACAAACAAACAAAGAATATTACACTAAAGATAGACCATTATACCAATGAAATAGAGCACCAGAAAAAGAAAATCTTGACCCAAATTCACATAATATAAAAAAATCAATTCTAGGTGAATTAGATCTCTTTATGTGGACTAATAAACTTTAAAAAAAAAAAAAATCATGATATGGTTTGGCTCTGTGCCTGCACCCAAATCTGATCTTGAATTGTAATCCTCATATGTCAAGGGAGGAACCTGGTGGGAGGTGCCTGGATCATAGGGATGGTTTTCCTCATGATATTCTCATGATAGTGAGTAAATTATCATGATAGTTGATGGTTTTAAAGTGGCACTTCCTCACTCTAGCTCTCTCTGTCTCTTTCCTGTTGCCTTGTGAAGAAAGTTCTTGCTTCCCCTTCACCTTCTGCCACGATTTTAAGTTCCTGAGTCCTCCCCAGCCATGCAGAAACGTGAGTCAATTAAACCTGTTTTCTTTATAAATTACCCAGTCTTGGGTTGTACCTTTACAGTAGTGTGAGACTGGACTAATACACCTAGTAAAACATTTCATAGTTTTGGGATTGGCAAAATTATTTTTAAACAGGTTAAGAAAAAAAAAATGACAATAATTAGTAAATTGGTTCATATTTATATTTATTTTTTTTCAAATAGTATCACTAGGGAATCTAAAGCAACTTAGAAAGAGGGAAAATTTTGCAGTATACATATCATTATAATCAGAATTATGAATATGAAAATTACAATAAGATAACAATATGTGCCGACCTTATTCCCTGAACTTACAAAGACAGAAACTGCTACTTGTTGGCAAGGATGTGAAGAATCTGGAAGTCTAACTAATCTATTTGAGAAAAACTGTGTTTTCTCCTAAGGCTGAACATACGCTGACCTTATGAAGAAGAATTTCTACTTCTGAATATATATTAAACTTATCTCTATATATGTGTAACAAAAGATGACGTACGTGTTCAAAGGAGAAATGTCTGTAATAGCCCCAAATATCATTAATAGTATAATAAATACTACTATTTCTAGCAGTAGTATCTAATAGTAAATACTACTACTCTACAACAGTAGAATGGATACTGTACAATAATGAAAATTAACCAAATACCCCAACATGCCACAACATGAATAAATCTCACCAACTAATGTTGAGCAAAATAAGCCAAAAAAGCATACATGCTTAAAATTATATTTATATAATACGCACAATCAGGTAAAACAAATTAATTTGATAGAATGGGAGGTAGTGGTTATCTTTAGGTAAGAGAGACAGATACTTCTCAGCATAAGAATAGCTCTGGGCTCTGATATAATTCACTTACTAGTGGCAATATTTACATGGAACTAAGATACTTACTTGCCTTTAAGATGGGAAACAGGAGAGGAAATACCACACCATGAATACTACAAGCATGTCCCAGTGACTCCTCATTGGTGTAAACATGATAACAAGAAACTAGGCTGAGTGTGACCGGACCAACTCAGCTCAGAGAATCTCTCAGATTTAGAGCTCTTTAACATTAATGTTTAGTCTGTGCCTTCTGATGTGTGTGTATGTGTGTTGCTAGTTAGTTTCAAGGTTATATGATTAGCAGCCATTCTTAGGCACAGTTGTATCTCTTAAATAATCCCAGTTACTTAGTGCCATATTAAATGACCCCGGTACAGGTGCTTGATTTGGTACATGAGATTGAATTTGACCATCAACACCATAAATAGTTTAAGAGGGGTTAGGCCAAGAGTTAAATCCTTAGACTTCCCCGAGGCTACATAAAAGACCATCTATTTATATTTCTTTTCCAGGTACATAGTACTTTTTTAAAAAATTGTTTCAGTTATAAAAAATGTTATCATGAATGTAACTTTACAAATTACATTTTTTATTAAAATGATTGAAGTTTGTTTTGGAAATCAACAGCTCTTCTCTAAACAGATATGAGTGGTTCATATTTTGTTGTTGCATAATAAATTATGTTGTTATGTAATTCAGATTTACATTAGAGGAACATGATTTTTATTGTCTATACACTAGTGTTAACTTATTGTTTCTCTATCTTTTTTTATTTTAAGAGATGGGTTTTTCACTCTGTCACTCAGGCTGGAGTGCAGGGTCGTGATCACAGCTCACTGTCACCTCAAACTCTTGGACTCAAGTGATCCTCTCAGCTCAGCCTCCCAGGTAGCTGGGACTACAAAGCACATGCCTGTAATTTTTTCTTATTTTTTTGTAGAGATAGGGTTTCATTATGTTACCCCGGCTGGTCTTGAACTCTTAGCCTCAAGTGATCCTTCTGCCTCAGCCTCCCAAAGTATTAGAGTTTCAGGCTTGAGCCATCACATCTGGCTACTATTTCATTTTAATATTGACAAAAAGTCTTGAGAATATCACTGTGGTAATATTTAATCTGAAAAATATTTTGTATCAACTTCCTTTGATAATTTTGCATAAGGTATTTTTATAGAGTTTACAGTTACCTAGAAGTGCATGCAGTATGGTGATCTTTTCAATATATTACCATTTTATAAAGTGTCTCATTGGACTGATTAGAAAATTTTTATATCAAATATACTTTTTCAGTCAGCATACTCTGAAAATCTCTGTAGGAGAGTCACACATTTTTATATCAAACTCCTAGCTACAGAGAGACACAAAATGTTTTAGTAAGAGAAAAGCCCATTATTCAACTAAAAGCTGTTTACAGTGTATGCCCACACTTCCAAAGAACTGAGAAGCTTCTTTCCTTACCGCAGCCCTTCTTCTCTATGCTTCTTGATTGCCTTAGCTCTTATCACCAGTTATCTAGGTGAGGGAATTCTGTCCTGGCTGTTCCTCTATCCTCACATATTTGACAACCATTGTTCTGGCATCCCTTCTGTTTAGCTCCTTCTTGCATTCACAGATGTATCACACTTTCAGTGATAAATAAAACAGTGACCCTGTACTTTGCCTCTTTTTCTTTATCTCAGTATCTGTCATTTTTTACTCATCTAATGATACCATATAGCAAAAGGTGTGGAAATGATGGGACAATATGTGTGGGGAAGGAAAGTGTGTAATTTGGAGAAGGCAGACATGGAGAAAAAAATCTCAAAATAAATTCAAATGTTATAACAAATGTATTTGATTTGGAAAAATATCCAGAAGAAAGTCAGTCCCTTTTTGGGGTCTGAGGGATCACTATAATTTTATGTATTTATTTTATATGTATCTGTCATTTCTCCTTCAAGTATTATCCATGAGAATGTCTTTACACCTGATAGTTTTTAAATAGAAATGTGCACAGAATTGATGTTAGTGTAGTTAAAAATAATTTTACATGATCAACATTTCAAATCTGAGCAGTCAAATACTGGTGTCTCTGTCTCTGTCTGATTTCTCAGCTACTACCTTCTTTTTTTCTTTTTCAACTTTTCTTTCTCTCATTTCCTAACCACCACAAGGTCGAGCTCAAAGGGAAAGTTATGAGACAGCAGATTGATGACTTTGTATATTGGAAAGGGAGAAATGAAATTCATTTACTCTAGCATGATGTAAAGGTTAATGAACTTAATATAAGTATATGAACTTGAGCAGCAGCCCTACCTGTACTCTTTCAGTCTCATTCACCACACTCTTGAAAACCAAGAATTTATAAAATTCTGTTAAATAAACAGATGAGTGTTAAAAGAAGTGAAGGTAACTGAATTATTTGACCATTCAATTCAAGGGCTAGAAAGCAGGACCACGCATGTATTGACTGAATTGCAGTGAAATGGAATTTTAGTTATGTGAATGCTGATGCTGTGTGCCAGCATTTGAACTGGTAGATCTCTTCATATTAAATCTTTTTTACAATATTCCATCAGAGTACATTCTACTTCAGTTCAGGTTAGATTGAGCACACAACCTTTGCTTTGGCTTTTTTTGGTAACCTTATCACTTTAAGAAATTATTTTATTATTTACCTATTTCTTAAAACATTACTATAATAATTTTCTACTACATTTCATATTTTAATTTATTCTATAAAAAAGTGTTTCAAAAAAAAACCAGATGCATTATATCTCTCCTTTTTGATCATTTGACGGTCTAACAAAATGTTTAAAAGGAATTATTTAGAAGGCATATCAAACCTTTGCCTTGAATGTTCAAGCTCACTTTGATATGTGGATAGATCTAAAACAGCCATAAAAATCACATACGCCAAATGATTCAGCTAGTTATGTTTAAATTAAGATATGCGCGCATGTTCCAGACGAAACTAAAAGTATTTAATGAAATATTTAATTATTTTTCGTTACCTTAAATTATATAGGGCATAATAAATAGTTGTTTATAGAATAAGTAAGGGATTATAAAAATGGAGGTAGAGAATGACTGTAATTGCTATTTGCGTCTTCAATATATGCATTGAACTATATTATATGGTGATAGTGTTAAGAGATAGCAAGATGATTAAATGTATTAAATATTTTTGTTTTCTTTTTGTAGTACTAGGCACTAAATACAACTCATATGAAATTATTTCAACATCTTTTGAAACACAACATAGTTTTCTTCATTAAACTTGACTACCCTCAAAGCAATCTGAGTTTTTGTGGAGTAAAATATTTCAACACATATACATAGGGTACTTTAGGTTCACTTTTTCTGTGTTTTCATATAATTGATAATTTGAAAATAAAGAAAATTAAAACAAAACAATGCATGATGATATTTTTAAAAAGTGGCTGCAATAATCAACTTTCATTTCTTTTCTAGCTTGGGCAGGTATAAGCCAAATCTCTTTTATCTCCTAAATTTTTAGTGATTTATCACTTTCATTCTTGTTCATAAGAATGAACTATTCAAATTTCTTTTTTTAATTTTTGCTGTATTTAAAATTATCAAATGAAGAATCAATTTAACTTTATATTCTTGAATATTATAATCACTTTATAATATTCATTACCAGAATTAATATGTTCAGGAAGTATTTTCAGATTCAAGTATTGAATTAAAAACATTTACCCTCTAAATCTCAACTAGCTGAAAAATGTATCACTATTATAAATGTTATCATTAATATTATTTTTTAACTTATTTTATTTTAAATTTTATTTATAAGGGTCAGATATTTTTCTGTCCATCACAGTCATTAAATAATGTTTCTAGCACTATAACTCTCTCTCATGAAGTGAGTTAAGTCTCTCATTTAACTGTAAATTTTCTTACTATTAAAAAATGAAAGAAGGAGCCTCTCTTGATAGAGTTGAACTTCTCAACAAATGTTATATTTAATAAACAAAAGACAAAATTTATTCTTAATGTCAACTTTAGACAAAAACAACACTAAAAGTATGTAAGGAAGGTAATGTACCCCTACTCTCTAAAGCAGAAAAGATTGCTTGTATAAGAGAGATTGGGAATGTTTTGTACTTTTTTGTCTTTGTTCCAGCATCTATAGCCATGCCTGGCACATAGAGCAAGCTCACTAAATATTTAAAAATAAGTAATCTCAAATCAGTTTACCAATATCCCTGGAAGAGTATCCGCTTGTGAGATAATTTAACAAACTACTTCAAAAGCATAGATTTTTATCTTAGAGCAACATTTTACACAGAAGATGTTGGAGAAATATAACATGACTTAATAATATATATAACAATGTAAAATGCAAAATTTATAACAGTTTAAGATCAAATAAAGGAGACATTAATTCATTTTATGTTGTTTGCAAATCCCTAGCTACGACTCCCATTGGCTATTATGTGCACAAAATACAGCAACAGAAAGTCATTTTATCCTGATCAAAACTATTACAAAGAATAAAGATGAAATAGGTATGTGCTTTGATGCAGTTCCAAAAATAGATAGATAGATAGCACCTATGCAGATATGGGCGGAAAGAATATTGCCAGCACAACGGAAGCTCTACATAGGCCCCTCCCTGATCAAATCTCCCCTTTCCCTCAATTCCCACGACAGTAATAACAGTCTTCATGAACTTTTTCTTCTTACTACTTTTGGCTTTTCATTGTTTATATTTGTCTATGTACGGAAAATATAGTTGTTTTATATGTTTTTGAAATGTCATAAAAGGTACACTATTAGTCAGGGTTCAGCAGGAGGGAGAAATTACACCACTAATTTGAAGAGCTCTTGAAAATTAAAAGTCAGTCACTAAAAAGGTGTAAAAGAGAACTCTAAGCAACACAGAGCAAATAGAACAGGTAGCTATTACTTCTGGAGCTAAGGGAGACTAAAAAAGGAAGGATATTAGAAGATAGAAGAGGAACCTCCCCTACCAAAAGCTGAGATTTATACTTCATTGGAGAAATGTGGCTGCCATAGATACATGCAGCCTGCCAGAGGGAAAGTAACATGAAAAATAAGAAGCTTACAGAGTGACAGAAGAACTCACAAAAAGGCGTCAGCAGAGCATGGCTAGTCTACAGAAAATGGCCCAATAATGCTGGGGATTCTCACCAGAGAACAAAGGAGAGGAAGAGCTCTCAATGAGGGACTCTAAGGTGAAGGCCATGGAAATCCAACAGGCCGATCGCCGGCAGTCTCATTTTCAGAAAAAGCACTGGCACCAGGAAGAGAAGCTCCTTTGCTATGGCCACTGATCGTTGCTATTGCATCCTCTGTTAACAAGCCTATGATTGTGCCAGCTGACAAAGGAGAAATGTTCAGAAAGTGCAGCTCCGGTATCAGGGAATAGCTCCAGTACCTGGGTTAGAAAGCAGATTTGGGTTTGAGAATCAATTCACTAATATGGGCAATAACTGTACACTAGATGTACAACTTTACACTAGAGGTACACTAGTGTACAACAAATACACTAGATGTATTCTTATGAAACTACTGTGTGTACCCTATGTGTGATATTCATCCCTCTGACATGGGTGGCCCTAAGCCACTTTTGCTGTTTTTAGGGTTCTGTTGTATGAATGTATCTTTGTTTCATGAGGTTGCACATTCAATGTCACTGGAAGGTTCGCATCCCCTTCTTTAAGATACTGAAATATTTTTTCTTTCTTACATTTATAATTAGACTTAATAAATTTAATATGCTATATCCACTTAAATAAATAAATAAATACACAAAATATTTGATAACCTCAGGTGTTACCTAAATGTATGAGATCTTTTGCCTATGTTTATAAAAATAGCTACCATTTAATAAACATTCTGTACTAAGAAACATAACAAGACATTCATTAATACATTTTTCTTACAAAACTGGTAAGTTCTGACCGTTTGCATCCCCCCAAAATTCATATACTGAAACTTAATCCCCATTTTGATAGTATTAAGAGGTGGGAACTTTGGGGGGCTTAGACTTCACAAATGGGATTAGTACCCTCACAAAAATTGCCTGAGTATGTTTGTTTGACCTTCCATCAAGTGAGGACACAGTATGAAGTTATCATCTATGAGAAAGCAGGCTTCATCGTACACTGAACCTGCCAGCACTTCGACTTTGGACTCCTCAGCTTTTAGAATTGTGAGACATTAGAGTTCCTGCTGTTTAAAAAACACCCAGTTTATAGTATTTTGTCACAGCATTGCAAATGGACTAAGACAATAACTCTCATAATAGTTTGAATATTAATAATACTATATTATTAATTCTATTTTATAGATAAAGAAATTAAGAAACGGTGAGATTAACTCACTTTCCCAAGATGTCATAGCTAGTAAACATCAAGAATATCATCATACAAAGTATTTAGCTCACAAACTCATGTCTTTAATCATTTTGGCAAATTGCTTTCTTGTAGCACCCTTTGCAACAGATATTGACATAATAATTTGACCCTTCACTGTCATGTTTTCTATCTTGGTACTATTAATAAAAATACATATTTTTATTATATGACTAAGAAGATTTCTTTTAGTGGAAATATTAATCTATTTTCCTTATTTTTCATTTTTAATTTCCCTGTTTTGCACATTTTTACTATTAATTGGTTCTTTTTGTTTGTTTGAGAAAGGGCCTCACTCAGGCTGCAGTACAGTGGTGCCATCATAGTTCATTTCAGCCTTGAACTCTTGGGCTGCAGCAGTGCTCCAGACTCAGCCTCTTGAGTAGCTATGATTACAGGAATGTGCCACTACACCCAGCTAGTTTTTCTTATTATTACTTTTTTTTTTCCTTTTTTGTAGATACAGAGTCTCATTATTTGCCCAGGCAGGGTTTTTAGATTTTGAGAAAATTTTTGTTTTTCCTCTTTTTAAAATTATACAATCATGTATTTGTGATTATTCCTCTCCTCACTCAGTGCTTTGGAACTGTTACATAAAAACATTTGAAGTAGATTTATATTGATCTAATTGAGAGTTTACAACAGTTATTTTCACAGTGCCTTTGTCAGTCCACATTTATTAGAAATTACCAATAATTACCTTTCCTCATTTAAAAGAGAAACAAAACAACCATAACAAAAGCAACAGCTTAATATTAAGCATGTTTTTCTTAACAAATATATTTTACTTTGAGGTTAACACAGTTTCATTCTTGTTAAATTTGCTTGGTAGTGTATGGCAATTTAATGTAGACAGATTACTTATATTAAAAGAAACAAAATATTCTGAAATATACTAATTTTAAGTGTTTGTTATTATATTCACATTATTCATCAGAACAACAAAGTTTTTAAATGTAATTAAAATACTCTAAGTAACGAAAATGTCTCAAGAAAGAAATTAGTGCTGCTATAAGGTTTAAAATAATCTTATTATTTAAGCACTGGCCATTATTATTTAAAATATTACATAATTAAAGGTCTGTACATTTTTGTTGTTCATAGCTTGAGTTGAGGCTTGACTCAAGAGCAAAATTACTGACATGTATAGTTTTTATCTAATCACCGGTTTTGTAACCATTTTGATTCTCTCATCAATGTCAAATAGTAACTAATTTGAAATAGAATGACCAGTAGGGAATTTCTCCCTTCCTTAGACCAAGAGTTTTCAACTCTTTCTTACATGACTAGATAGTAAACAAGGTTGACTTTGTAGCCCATAGGGTTTCTGGTCTCAATACCTCCGCCACGGTGTGAAAGTAGCCATAAATAATACATGAATGAATAAGGTTGTCTTCCAATAAAATTATTTATGGACAACAAAGTTCTAATTTTATAGAAATTTTATATGTCATGGGATATTATTCTTTTGATTTTGGAAAAAAGTATAATAAACACTCTGCTCTCGGATCATACAAAATCAGGCAAACTGTATCTAGTTTGGTCATGGGTCATAGTTGCCTGATCCCTGCCTTAGATAAATAGATAAAACGTGTTTTTTGTTTTTTATTTTTTTCTCTCCAAGCAAGGATAGGATATTTCTTGAGTGGAAGGACATTTCATTAAAAACAATCATAACAGTTTAGAATTAAAGACACTTATACAAAGATTTAAGTATTCAGCTCACTGGACACACTCTGCCCCAGTTCAGGATGTTATGGTACTGATTAGGAAGCATTTCAAATTTAGAATTTCTATTCCACAATAGTACTAAGATTTTTCCTGAAGAGAAGCCAAACTATTCTCACTAAACTCTCTGATGAAATAGCCTTCAATTTAATCTGACTCACTTTTTATTTACAAGTGAAATGGATTATTCTTCAGCTTTCACCGTTTATGGCTAATTGCCATTTGATGTTCAGATCTTTTATAGTATGTGTCTCAGAATCCATTATATTTTAAATG